>NC_084554.2:52227500-52312500 GCF_033978685.3 Nerophis lumbriciformis
GTCGCACCTGCCGAAAATGCATTATAAAGAAGGAAAAAAACATATATAAGTCACACTGGAGCCCGGCCAAACTATGAAAAAAACTACGATTTATAGTCCAAAAAATACGGTATGTATATATATATATATATATATATATAGCATGGAACAGCTTTGATTATTCCTTAAAATGTTCCAGTTCCATTCACACATTTATAAAACACTTTAAGACCAATGTCTTGAAAAAATATATCACTCTTGAATCAACACTGTAGTTAATACTATGATCAATGTTAATTAAAAACTAAATGTGAGATATAAATAATAATGGAGCCTGATTTAGCCATTCCTTTACCACTTTTGACGTGTGTTTGGGGTTGTCATGACTTGGTCCTGGGGTTTAGTTTTTCTCGAAGGCAACGGAAAGTTGGCTCGGGCGAGACGGGAATGAAGGTACATATTTATTTAAACTTATCAAAAAAAGTACAAACGAAAAGCGCGCACAGTGGCGGAGAAACAACCTGGCTATGAAAACAAATACTTGCACAAAGGCAGAAACTATGAACAACAAAAAAACACTAACTGTGGCATTAATAAACAAAACTTACTTGGCATGGACAAAAAGGAGCAGCGTGAACGATGGACATGAAAAAAGAGTCAGAAATGTGCAGAGCATAAATGTGGGGATGTCACCAGAAAGACAAACTGAAAAACAATGAACTTAAATACTACAGACATGATTAACGAAAACAGGTGCGTGACTCAAAACGTGAAACAGGTGCGTGACGTGACAGGTGAAAACTAATGGGTTGCTATGGTGACAAACAAGAGTGCACAATGAGTCCAAACGTGGAACAGGTGAAACTAATGGGTAATCATGGAAACAAGACAAAGGGAGTGAAAAGCCAGAAACTAAAAAGTCCAATAACTAAACAAAACATGACTAAGACAAAATATGATTACACAGACATGACAGGGGTCATTGTCCTTTTGGAACACCCAACTGCGCCCAAGACCCAACCTCAGGGCTGATGATTTTAGCTTGTCCTGAAGAATTTGGAGGTAATCCTCCTTTTTCATTGTCCCATTTACTCTCTGTAAAGCAGCAGTTCCATTGGCAGCAAAACAGGCCCAGAGCATAATACTACCACCACCATGCTTGATGGTAGAAATGGTGTTCCTGGGATTAAAGGCCTCACCTTTTCTCCTCCAAACATATTGCTGGGTATTTTGGCCAAACAGCTCAATTTTTGTTTCATAGAATCTTTTTTTTTTTTTAATACATTTTTAGATGTTTTTCAGTTGCCATAATTTTTCTATTCTCTAATGCAGTGTAGAGGGAAAAAAAGGTTGTGTATTTTACAGTAAAAAAAAAAATCTACACAATTGATGATTTAATTGGCAGAATTGTTTTTTAATGAAAATAAAAATGTTAGCATTTTTCTACATAACAGTAATGCACTGTAAAATTAATATTAATATTTATCTTTTTTTTTTAATGATAAAAAAAAAATTATATTATCTAATGCACTGTAGAGTAAAAAAAAAGGTTGTGTATTTTAAAGTAAAATAATACACAATTGATGGCTTAGTTGGCAGAGTTTTTTTTTTAAAATGAAAATAAAAATGTTAGCATTTCTCTACATGACAGTAGTGCACTGTAAAATTAATGGATTTTTTTTTTAATGATAAATAAATATGTTTTTTATTATCTAATACACTGTGGAGAAAAAAAGGTTGTGTATTTTAAAGTAAAAAAAAACACAATTGATGGCTTAGTTGGCAGAGGGTTTTTTTAAATTAAAATATAAAATTTAGCATTTTTCTACATAACAGTAATGCACTGTAAAATTAATATTAATAATTATCTTTTTTTAAATGATAAATAAATATGTTTTCTATTATCTAATGCACTGTAGAGAAAAAAAGGCTGTGTATTTTAAAGTAAAAAAACACACAATTGATGGCTTAGTTGGCAGAGTTTATTTTTTAATGAAAATAAAAATGTTAGCATGTTTCTACATGACAGTAATGCACTGTAAAATTAACATTAGTATTTATTTATTTTTTAATGATGAATAATAAAAAAAATATTATCTAATGCACTGTAGAGAAAAAAAAAAAAGCTTGTGTATTTTAAAGTAAAAAAAACACAATTGATGGCTTAGTTGGCAGAGATTATTTTTTTAATGAAAATAAAAATGTTAGCATTTTTCTACATAACAGTAATGCACTGTAAAATTAATATTAGTATTTATTTATTTTTTAATGATAAATAATAAAAAAAATAGTATCTAATGCACTGTAGAGAAAAAAAAGGCTGTGTATTTTAAAGTAAAAAAACACACACAATTGATGGCTTAGTTGGCAGAGTTTATTTTTTTTAGTGAAAATAAAAATGTTAGCATTTTTCTATATAACAGTAATGCACTGTAAAATTAATATTAATATTTATTTATTTTTTTAATGATAAATACATATTTGTTCTATTATCTAATGCACTGTAGAGAAAAAAAAAAAAGCTTGTGTATTTTAAAGTTAAAAAAACCCCACAATTGATGGCTTAGTTGGCAGAGTTTTTTTTTTTTTTTTAATAAAAATGTTAGCATTTTTCTACATAACAGTAATGCATTGTAAAATTAATTATTTTAAAAAAAATGATAAATAAATATTTTTTCTATTATGTAATGCACTGTTGAGAAAAAAAAAGGTTGTGTATTTAAGGAAAAAAACACAATTGATGGCTTAGTTGGCAGAGTTTTTTTTTTTTTTAATTTAAAATAGAAAATTTAGCATTTTTCTACATAACAGTAATGCACTGTAAAATTAATATTAATATTTATATTTTTTTAAATGATAAATAAATATGTTTTCTATTATCTAATGCACTGTAGAGAAAAAAGGCTGTGTATTTTAAAGTAAAAACACACACAATTGATGGCTTAGTTGGCAGAGTTTTTTTTTTTTAATGAAAATAAAAATGTTAGCATGTTTCTACATAACAGTAAAGCACTGTAAAATTAATATTAGTATTTATTTATTTTTTAATGATAAATAATAAAAAACAATATTATCTAATGCACTGTAGAGAAAAAAAAGCTTGTATATTTTAAAGAAAAAGAACACAATTGATGGCTTAGTTGGCAGAGTTTATTTTTTTAATGAAAATAAAAATGTTAGCATTTTTCTACATAACAGTAGTGCACTGTAAAATTAATTATTAAAAAAAAAAAGATAAATAAATATTTTTTTCTATTATCTAATGCACTGTTGAGAAAAAAAAGGTTGTGTATTTAAGGAAAAAAAACACAATTGATGGCTTAGTTGGCAGAGTTTTTTTTTTTTTAATTTAAAATAGAAAAATTAGCATTTTTCTACATAACAGTAATGCACTGTAAAATTAATATTAATATTTATATATTTTTAAATGATAAATAAATATGTTTTCTATTATCTAATGCACTGTAGAGAAAAAAAAGGCTGTGTATTTTAAAGTAAAAAAGCACACAATTGATGGCTTAGTTGGCAGAGTTTATTTTTTTTAATGAAAATAAAAATGTTAGCATGTTTCTACATAACAGTAATGCACTGTAAAATTAATATTAGTATTTATTTATTTTTTTAATATAAATAATAATAAAAAATATTATCTAATGCACTGTAGAGAAAAAAAAAGCTTGTGTATTTTAAAGTAAAAAAAACACAATTGATGGCTTAGTTGGCAGAGTTTATTTTTTTAATGAAAATAAAAATGTTAGCATTTTTCTACATAACAGTAATGCACTGTAAAATTAATATTAGTATTTATTTATTTTTTAATGATAAATAATAAAAAAAATAGTATCTAATGCACTGTAGAGAAAAAAAAGGCTGTGTATTTTAAAGTAAAAAACACACAATTGATGGCTTAGTTGGCAGAGTTTATTTTTTTTAGTGAAAATAAAAATGTTAGCATTTTTCTATATAACAGTAATGCACTGTAAAATTAATATTAATATTTATTTATTTTTTTAATGATAAATACATATTTGTTCTATTATCTATTGCACTGTAGAGAAAAAAAAAAAAAAGCTTGTGTATTTTAAAGTAAAAAAAACCCACAATTGATGGCTTAGTTGGCAGAGTTTTTGTTTTTTTTTAAATAAAAATGTTAGCATTTTTCTACATAACAGTAATGCATTGTAAAATTAATTATTTAAAAAAAAAAGATAAATAAATATTTTTTCTATTATGTAATGCACTGTTGAGAAAAAAAAAGGTTGTGTATTTAAGGAAAAAAACACAATTGATGGCTTAGTTGGCAGAGTTTTTTTTTTTAAATTTAAAATAGAAAATGTAGCATTTTTCTACATAACAGTAATGCACTGTAAAATTAATATTAATATTTATATTTTTTAAAATGATAAATAAATATGTTTTATATTATCTAATGCACTGTAGAGAAAAAAGGCTGTGTATTTTAAAGTAAAAAAACACACAATTGATGGCTTAGTTTGCAGAGTTTTTTTCTTTTAATTAAAATAAAAATGTTAGCATTTTTCTACATAACAGTAATGCACTGTAAAATTAAAATTAGTATTTATTTCATTTTTAATGATAAATAATTTAAAAAAAAATTATCTAATGCACTGTAGAGAGAAAAAAAGCTTGTGTATTTTAAAGTAAAAAAACACACAATTGATGGCTTAGTTGGCAGAGTTTTTTTTTTTAATGAAAATAAAAATGTTAGCATTTTTCTACATAACAGTAGTGCACTGTAAAATTAATTATTTAAAAAAAAAAGATAAATAAATATTTTTTTCTATTATCTAATGCACTGTTGAGAAAAAAAGGTTGTGTATTTAAGTAAAAAAAAAAACACGATTGATGGCCTAGTTGGCAGAGTTTTTTTTTTTTAAATTTAAAATAGAAAATTTAGCATTTTTCTACATAACAGTAATGCACTGTAAAATTAATATTAATATTGATCTTTTTTTTAAATGATGAATAAATATGTTTTTTATTATCTAATGCACTGTAGAGAAAAAAGGCTGTGTATTTTAAAGTAAAAAAAACAACAATTGATGGCTTAGTTGGCAGAGTTTATTTTTTTTAATGAAAATAAAAATGTTAGCATTTTTCTACATAACAGTAATGCACTGTAAAATTAATATTAGTATTTATTTAATTTTTAATGATAAATAATAATAAAAAAAATTATCTAATGCACTGTAGAGAAAAAAAAAGCTTGTGTATTTTAAAGTAAAAAAAACACAATTGATGGCTTAGTTGGCAGAGTTTATTTTTTTTAATGAAAATAAAAATGTTAGCATTTTTCTACATAACAGTAGTGCACTGTAAAATTAATTATTTAAAAAAAAAAGATAAATAAATATTTTTTTCTATTATCTAATGCACTGTTGAGAAAAAAAAGGTTGTGTATTTAAGTAAAAAAAAACACAATTGATGGCTTAGTTGGCAGAGTTTATTTTTTTTAATGAAAATAAAAATGTTAGCATTTTTCTACATAACAGTAATACACTGTACAATTAATATTAATATTTATTTATTTCTTTAATGATAAATACATGTTTGTTCTATTATCTAATGCACTGTAGAGAAAAAAAAGCTTGTGTATTTTAAAGTAAAAAAAACAAACACAATTGATGGCTTAGTTGGCATAGTTTTTTTGTTTTTTTTAAATATATATATTTTTTCTACATAACTAATGCACTGTAAAATTAGTTGTTTTTTTTAAAATGATAAATAAATATTTTTTCTATTATTTAATGCACTGTTGAGAAAAAAAAGGTTGTGTATTTAAGTAAAAAAAACACAATTGATGGCTTAGTTGGCATAGTTTTTTTTTTTTTTGAAAATATATATTTTTTTTCTACATAACAGTAATGCACTGTAAAATTAGTTTGTTTTTTTTTAAATTAAAATAAAAATGTTATCAATTTTCTGTAAATGTTTTTTTTTTATGACGAATAAATGGAATTATGAATCAATTTAAAAATATATATATATATATATATATATATATATATATATATATATATATATATATATATATATATATATATATATATATATATATATATATATATATGCAGCCCTTTGAGACACTTGTGATTTAGGGCTATATAAATAAACATTGATTGATTGATTGATTGATATATATATATAAAAATAAAATAAAAAACAATAAAAAAAAATAAAAATAAGGAGATGAATACAAATCAAAATTGGGATGTGAATAATTTTTTGTGTGCACCCCAAAATTCCCCCAAACAATTATGGGATACTTTCTTTTGAGGTGGAGGGGCGGGGGGCATTTGTTGTTTGCATTCATGTTGTGTGTGTGTGTGTGTGTGTGTGTGTGTGTGCAGGTCTCGCCTTTGAAGCGGGGGTCTTTATAGTGCAGCAGCTGAGTCCGAGTCCGGCTCAGACAGCAGCAGCTGCATCCACTGTCACAGACCTTTTTGAAGTCCGCCGGCCCCTGAGCGCCTTGTGGCCCTCAAACACACGGGGCCGTGAAAACAGCAACAAGCCGAGGAAGGCGGCCGTCTTATTGACATGTTTTTTTTTCTTTTTATCACGTGGAGGAGAAGGGAATCAAAACAAGGTCGCTCTGGGGCGTCTGACTGATTGACTGCCCGGCCAAAAGTTCCCAGGGTCCGGCTTTGTGTCCCCCGGAGCCTTTCAAACAGCCCCCGGGCTCCGGAGAGTTTGGCCCGGGGCGGAAAAATGAAAAAAGGAATCGACGAGGACTAGAAAGGTGCGGGACGGCCTTTTTTTATCTGGTGGAATCAAAGTGTTTGTCCTTTCGGGAGGAGCGGCCCTCCATGAATATGCAAAGAAGTAGAAAGCGGGCTCCTGCTGCTGCGCCCGAGTCCCTGATAGCAGACTTTGGAACTTGATTGGCTTGACAAGCTTTCATATCCGCAGAAAACATCCCACTAATGTCAGCTTCCACAATTCAAACTTGCTCTTTGGAGACCTGCGGGATCTTTGCCAAACATTGTACTTCAAGAGGAACTGCACTTTTTTGGGGACTTTTGTCTATTATTCACAAGAAAAAGAGCAGATATTTTTCCTTTTTTCTGCATTCTAAGTTGTCAAATATGAGTTAGCCAATATTAGTACAATATTCCGCCCATAAAAACATCCAAATAGCGCCAACAATACTCCATTTACAGGTCGTGACCTGAATATTGACAACTATTAGCTATATTGTTATTATAAGTGCTAACGCACACACACACACACACACATATACACACACATACCTGTACATACATACACACATTCATAAATACACACATACATATATACACACATACATACATACAAACATACATATATATACACACATTCATATATACATATATACATATACACATACATATATACACACATACATATATACATACACACACATACATATATACACACATACATATACACACATACAAACATACACACATACATATATACACACATACATATGTACACACATACATACATACACACATTCATATATACATATACACACATACATACGTACACTCATACACATACATACATTCATATATACATATACACATACATACATTCATATATACATACACACATACATACATATACACTCATACATTCATACATTCATACATACATATACACACATACATATATACACACACATACACTCATACATACATTCATACATACATATACACACTCATACAAACGTACATACATATACACTCTGTCAAAACTTGGTCCTGGGGTTTAGTTTTTCCGGGATGCAACGGAAAGTTGGCTCGGGCGAGACGGGAATGAAGATACATTTTTTATTTAAAGACTATAAATACAAAACAAGGAAGTAAACAAAAGGCGCGCACAATGGCGGAGAACAAACTATGAAACCAAACACTTGCACAAAGGCAAAAACTATGAACAACAAAAAACACTAACTGTGGCTTAATAAACAAAAACTTACTTGGCATGGAACCGGCATGAAAAAAGAGCAGCAAGGATCATAAGCGTGTGGAGAGTGTGCAGAAACATAAATATGGAGATGTCACCAGAAAGACAAACTGAAAACACTGAACTTAAATACTAAAGACGTGATTAACGAAAACAGGTGCGTGACTCAAAACGTGAAACAGGTGCGTGACGTGACAGGTGAAAACTAATGGGTTGCTATGGTGATAAACAAGAGTGCGCAATGAGTCCAAACGTGGAACAGGTGAAACTAATGGGTAATCATGGAAACAAGACAAGGGAGTGAAAAGCCAGAAACTAAACAAAACATGACTAAGACAAAACATGATTACACAGACATGACACACTCATACATACATACATACATATACGCTCATACATACATTCATATATACATATACACACATACATATACAGTACATACATACATACATACATACACTCATACATACACACACATACATGCACACAAACGTACACTCATACACACTTACATACATTAATATATAAATATACACACATACATATATATATGTGTGTATATATATATATATATATATATATATATATATATATATATATATATATATATATATATACACAGTATACATATATATAAAGTTAAAGTTAAAGTACCAATGATTGTCACACACACACTAGGTGTGGTGAAATTTGTCCTCTGCATATGACCCATCCTCTTGATCACCCCCTGGGAGGTGAGGGGAGCTGTGGGCAGCAGCGGTGCCGCGCCCGGGAATCGTATTCCACCGTGCTGCCCTATATATATATATATATATATATATATATATATATATATATATATATATATATATATATATATATATATATATATATATATATATATATATATATATTTACATATACATATATATATATGTATATATATATATATATATATACAAACCCCGTTTCCATATATATATATATATATATAGATATATATATATATATTTACATATACATATATATATATTTATATATATATATATATATATATATATATATATATATATATATATATATATATATATATATTTACATATACATATATATATATGTATATATATATATATATACAAACCCCGTTTCCATATATATATATATATATATAGATATATATATATATATTTACATATACATATATATATATATATATATATATATATATATATATATATATATATATATATATATATATATATATATATATATATATATATATATATATATTTACATATACATATATATATATATATATGTATGTGTGGGAAAAAAAATCACAAGACTATTTCATCTCTACAGGCCTGTTTCATGAGGGGGGGTTCCCTCAATCATCAGGAGAAAGAAAAAAAAAGAAGAAAAAAATCTCTTGATGATTGAGGGAACCCCCCCTCATGAAACAGGCCTGTAGAGATGAAATAGTCTTGTGATTTTTTTTCCCCACACATACATATATTGCGCTCTACTACGGTATCGAGCACTATTTTTTGGATAACCTTATTAAGACATATACATATATGTATATATATATATATATATATATATATATATATATGTATATATATATATATATATATATATATATATATATATATATACATATATATATATATATATATATATATATATATATATATATATATATATATATATATACATATATATATATATATATATATATATATATATATATATATATATATATATATATATATATATGTATATATATATATAGGGCAGCACGGTGGAATACGAAGGTCCTGAGTAGTCGTGAGTTCAATCCCGGCCTTGGGATCTTTCTGTATGGAGTTTGCATGTCCTCCCCGTGACTGCGTGGGTTCCCTCCGGGTACTCCGGCTTCCTCCCACCTCCAAAGACATGCACCTGGGGATAGGTTGATTGGCAACACTAAATGGTCCCTAGTGTGTGAATGTTGTCTGTCTATCTGTGTTGGCCTTGCGATGAGGTGGCGACTTGTCCAGGGTGTACCCCGCCTTCCGCCCGATTGTAGCTGAGATAGGCTCCAGCGCCCCCCGCGACCCCGAAGGGAATAAGCGGTAGAAAATGGATGGATGGATGGATATATATATATATATATATATATATATATATATATATATATATATATATATATACAAACGCCGTTTCCATATGAGTTGGGAAATTGTGTTAGATGTAAATATAAACGGAATACAATGATTTGCAAATCCTTTTCAACCCATATTCAGTTGAATATGCTACAAAGACAACATATTTGATGTTCAAACTCATAAACATTTTTTTTTTTTTTTGTAAACAATCATTAACTTTAGAATTTGATGCCAGCAACACGTGACAAAGAAGTTGGGAAAGGTGGCAATAAATACTGATAAAGTTGAGGAATGCTCATCAAACACTTATTTGGAACATCCCACAGGTGTGCAGGCTAATTGGGAACAGGTGGGTGCCATGATTGGGTATAAAAACAGCTTCCCAAAAAATGCTCAGTCTTTCACAAGAAAGGATGGGGCGAGGTACACCCCTTTGTCCACAACTGCGTGAGCAAATAGTCAAACAGTTTAAGAACAACGTTTCTCAAAGTGCAATTGCAAGAAATTTAGGGATTTCAACGTCTACGGTCCATAATATCATCAAAAGGTTCAGAGAATCTGGAGGGCCAACACAGATAGACAGACAACATTCACACACTAGGGACCATTTAGTGTTGCCAATCAACCTATCCCCAGGTGCATGTCTTTGGAGGTGGGAGGGGCCTATTGCCATTGTCACTCTATTCATGTAAATACAAAACAAGGACATGGCGTTAAGAGAAAAGTCGTTATATTTTGAAAATGCATTATGTCATAGAAAAATAAATTGAGATGCCACTCAAAAATAAAAGCGTAAATTATGAGTGTGAAGTAGTCGGTCGAAAAGTTGTTATATTTCGGGAATAAAATGTTTTTATAGAAAACTGTTGTATTGTCATGAAAATAAATTGCAATGCCACTCAAAAAAATGCGTAAATAATCAGGTTTAAGTCGTCGCATTGTAAATGTTAGTCAAAATTATGATTTAAGCTTTGGGATATTACAACTTTTTTCATGACAAAGTAGTGCTACGAAAATAAATTGTGACGCCATTCAAAAAGTGTAACTGCACCAAATGATAATATAAATACATTTAATAAAGTCAAATACAAATAAGGCAACAAGAGAAGTATCCTACACTTCTCTTTTGTAAAGTAAATCTGAACAGCCGATATGGGCATCTACATATACTATATTATTTGCCTGAGAAGCTGGACAGGACAAAAACTTTTTTTTTTTAATTAAAAAAATTTGGAAAAAATTAGAAACAATTAGAAAAAATTAGAAAAAAAAATAAAAAATAAAAAATAAAAAATAAATTTATTTTAAATTTACACATTTTTTTAAAAAATTTCAAAAAATTTAAATTAAAAAAAAAAAAATAGATTTTTTTTTTTAATTTAGAAAAATTAAAAAAAATTAAAAAACATTTAAAAAAATTAAAAAAAATAGAAAAATTATAACAAATTAAATAAATAAAAAATAAAATAACAAATATTAAAATAAATAAATAAAAAATTAAAAAAATTAAAAAAATTAAAAAAATTAAAAAAATTAAAAAAATTAAAAAAATTAAAAAAATTAAAAAAATTTAAAAAATTTAAAAAATTTAAAAAATTTAAAAAATTAAAAAAATTAAAAAAATTAAAAAAATTAAAAAAATTAAAAAAATTAAAATATAATTTTAAAAAAAGCGTAACTCCAAAAAAAAGGTGTAAATGATGTGGTTTAAGTCGTTGCATTTTAAATTTCCCTTAAAGTTGGAATTTTGGCCTTATGATACTCTGACTTTTTTCCCAGCAACAAAAAAATCAGACTATGCCAACGTTTTTTTACGTAACACTCCTCCATTCTGCATCATTTTTGCATGACAACATTACAACTTTGTGCGACAGCAACTAAAGACATGGTTGGTTATTGGTTAAATTTATTTTATTTTTTTGAATTAAAAAAAATAAAATTAAAAAATAAAAAATTACAAATATTTTAAAAAATTGTAAAAAATTTGAAAATATATACTTTTTTAATTGTTTTAAAAAAATTTAAAAAAAAAAAAGAAATTAAAAAAAATAAAACATTAAAAAAAAAAAAAATAATAATAATAATAATAATAATAATAATAATAATAATTAAAAAATAAAAAATAAAAATAAAATAAAAAACATTACAAAAATAAAAAAAATAAAAACAAATATTTTAGAAACAATTAAAGAAATTACAAAATAATTTCAAAAAAGCGTAACTCCCAAAAATGGTGTAAATGATGAGGTTTAAGTCGTCGCATTTTAAATTTCAGTTAAAGTTGGAATTTTGGGCTTTAAATACTCTGACTTTTTTCACAACAACAAAAAAATCAGACTATGCCAAGGTTTTTTTACGCAACACTCCTCCCTTCTGCATCATTTTTGCGTGACAACATTACAATTTTGTACGACAAAAACCAAAGACATGACGTTTAAAGTCGTTATATGTCCAGAATAACGCTAAATAACCGTTAAAAGAATGTGCGAAAATGTTTAATTAAAGTAGTCACGTTGTCTTTTTTTCATTAAAGTGGGTAACACAATCTTCCCGTAAAATTCCGACAGGATTCTGCGTGACAACCGATGTTTTTGTACAGCGCTTTGTGATTTTATCTGTGAAAAGCGATTTTATAAATCAAATGTACTTACTTACAACATTACAACTTTGTACGACAGAAACTAAAGACATGTTTGGTTATTGGTTAAATTTATTTAATTTTTTTTAATAAAAAAAAAAAATAAATAAAAATAAAAAATAAAAATTTAAAAAAAAATTACAAATATTAAAAAAAAAATAAAAAAAAAATAAAAAAAAAAAATATATATATATATTTAAAAATATATACTTTTTTAAATTGTTTAAAAAAAAATTAAAACAAATTTAAAAAATTTAAAAAATAACATTAAAAAATAAATAAAACAAATAAAAATAATAATAATAGTAATAATAATAAAAAAATAAATAAATAAAAATAGTTTAAAAAAAAAATAAAAATTTTAAATTAAAAAAATAACATTAAAAAATAAATAAAAATAAATAAAAATAATAATAATAGTAATAATAATAAAAAAATAATAAATAAAAATAGTTTAAAAAAAAAATAATAATAAAAAAAATTAAAAAAAGAACATTAAAAAAAAAATAATAAAATAATAATAACAGTAACAATAATAATAAAAAAATAAAAAAATAATAATAATAAAACAATTTTAAAAATATTTAAAAAAATTAAAAAATATTTTTTTAAATTTAAAATATTTTAGAAAAAATTAAAGAAATTAAAAAATAATTTCAAAAAAGCGTAACTCCAAAAAAAGGTGTAAATGATGAGGTTTAAGTCGTCGCATTTTAAATTTCAGTTAAAGTTGGAATTTTGGGCTTTAAATACTCTGACTTTTTTCACAACAACAAAAAAATCAGACTATGCCAAGGTTTTTTTGCGCAACACTCCTCCCTTCTGCATCATTTTTGCGTGGCAACATTAAAATTTTGTACGACAGAAACCAAAGACATGACGTTTAAAGTCGTTATATTTCCAGAATAACGCTAAATAACCGTTACAAGAATGTGTAAAAAATGTTAATTAAAGTAGTCACGTTGTCTTTTTTTCATTAAAGTGGGTAACACAATCTTCCCGACAGGATTCTGCGTGACAACCGATGTTTTTGTACAGCGCTTTGTGATTTTATATTTGAAAAGCGATTTTATGAATCAAATGTACTTACTTACAACATTGCAACTTTGTACGATAGAAACCAAAGACATAATGTTTAAAGTCGTTACATTTCCAGAACAACGCTAAATAACCGTTAAAAGAATGTGTAAAAAATTGTATTAAAGTATCATAATAAACATATTTCATTATTAATCATCTTCCATTATTTAGTAATTACTTTCTATTGACCTAAAAAAAATTCCACTTAGTTTGTTCCAGTCGAGGCCAAACGTGTCGACACCAACGCGAGTCCAGTCGGGAAGGATAGCGGCGTGCGGCGGCAGTATGTCTTGGCGGCCTGGTGGCGGCGTCGCCATCATCAATATGAGCGCCGCAAAGGTCACAGCGAGGCAACGTGGCTGACTGATGTTGTGGGCTCAGTGCTAAATAACAAGTCTTAAAGGTTAGGGCAATAAAAGCTGACTTATGATCCCAGGGTAATATCTATTGATTTGCTATTAGAGGCCAAAGGGCCGTCAAGTCCAAGGCCATCATTGACAAGCCCCAAGAACCTCCCTGACCTGCCCCCGAGGTCCCCCCCTCAATGGTCGATCAATAACCTTTCTACGTGGCGCTCGATGCCTTCATTTGCAACAGCGAAGTGCACGTCCTTCAACTAAATACACTCCAATTATTCACTTTTACACATTTAATAATACTTCAATCTGCACGTTTCACTTTGGTTTTTGCTCACAATTACTGGAAATGGACGCATTTTTACCATCAAAGTCTGGTGACGGAGCTGCCTTTTTTTTTTTATAGTGCATTACTGGAAATGGAAAAACGGTAACACTTTTATAACAACGGAGCCTTATCGTTTTTTTTTTGTTTTTTGTTTTTAATATAAAATATGACTTTTTTCCTACAGTATTGTAAATAAAAAAAACAACAACATTTTTTTACGGAAAATTCTGACTGCTGCCATTTTTTGTCAATTACCTTTTTTAAGAGTGCTTTACTGTAAATATTAAAAAAAAAACTGTTCCACGTTAAATTTAAGGTAAAATTCTGATGACTTAAGTCCCATTTTAAAAAAATATAGCCATAACTTTTTTTTTTTTTTTTTTACAGTGAATTACTGTAAATGGAAAATTATTATTTTTTATAGTGCATTACTGGAAATGGAAAAACGGTTACACTTTTTTAACAACGGAGCCTTATCGTTTTTTGTTTTTTTTTAATATAAAATATGACTTTTTTCCTATAGTGCAGTATTGTAATAAATAAAATAAAAACATTTTTTTACGGAAAATTCGGACTGAGCTGCCATTTTTTGTCAATTACCTTTTTTAAGAGTGCTTTACTGTAAATATTTAAAAAAAAAAACTATTCCACATTAAATTTAAAAAAAACATTCTGACTCAGCTGCCATTTTTTGTAAATTACATTTTTAAGAGTGCTTGACTGTAAATATTAAAAAAAACAAACTGTTCCACATTAAATTAAAAAAAAAACATTCTGACTCAGCTGCCATTTTTTGTAAATTACATTTTTTAAGAGTGCTTTACTGTAAATATTTTAAAAAAAAAACTGTTCCACATTAAATTTAAAAAAAACATTCTGACTCAGCTGCCATTTTTTGTAAATTACATTTTTTAAGAGTGCTTTACTGTAAATATTAAAAAACAAAAACTGTTCCACATTAAATTAAAAAAAAACATTCTGACTCAGCTGCCATTTTTTGTAAATTACTTTTTTTAAGAGTGCTTGACTGTGAATTAAAAAAAAAAAAAACTGTTCCACGTTAAATTTAAGGTAAAATTCTGGTGACTTAAGTCCCATTTAAAAAAAAATATGGCCATAACTTTTTTATTTATTTTTTACAGTGAATTACTGTAAATGGAATTTTTTTTTTTTTTTTATAGTGCATTACTGGAAATGGAAAAACGGTAACACATTTATAACAACGGAGCCTTATGGTTTTTTTTTTTTTTAATATAAAATATGACTTTTTTCCTACAGTGCAGTATTGTAAATAAAAAAAATAAAAACATTTTTTTATGGAAAATTCTGACTGAGCTGCCATTTTTTGTCAATTACATTTTTTAAGAGTGCTTTACTGTAAATATAAACAAAAAAAACTGTTCCACATTAAATTTAAAAAAACATTCTGACTCAGCTGCCATTTTTTGTAAATTACATTTTTTAAGAGTGCTTTACTGTAAATATTTAAAAAAAAAAACTGTTCCACATTAAATTTAAAAAAACATTCTGACTCAGCTGCCATTTTTTGTAAATTAAATTTTTTAAGAGTGCTTTACTGTAAATATTAAAAAAAAAAAACTGTTCCACATTAAATAAAAAAAAACAACATTCTGACTCAGCTGCCATTTTTTGTAAATTACATTTTTAAGAGTGCTTGACTGTAAATAAAAAAATAAAATAAAAAAAACTCTTCCACGTTCAATTTAAGGTAAAATTCTGGTGACTTAAGTCCCATTTAAAAAAAATATAGCCATACCTTTTTTTTTTCTTTTTTTTTACAGTGAATTACTGTAAATGGAAATTTTTTTTTTTTTTTGGAGTGCATTACTGGAAATGGAAAAAAATGTACCACTTCAATAACAACAGAGCCTTATTGGTTTATTTTTTTGTTTTTTAACATAAATATGACTTTTTTCTTACAATGCAGTATTGTAAATACAAAAAAAAGTTTTAGTTTTTACGGAAAATTTTGACATTAAATTCTGGCAACTTAAGTCCCATTTTTAAACAAATTCAGCCGTGTATATATATATATATATATATGTATATATATATATATATATATATATATATATATTTTTTTTTTTACAGTGAATTACTGTAAATGGAAAATATATATATTTTTAAAGTACATTACTGTAAATGGAAAAATGTTACTACTTTGATGTTCAGGGTAAAAATGTGGCAACTTAAGTGCCATTTGTTTTTTTAAACCGTAAAATTATTATTATTATTTTTTTTACAGTTAATGGAAAATGTTACCGCTTTTACCTTATCTGTTTGTTTTGTTATTTTAACATAAAATATAACTTTTTTCTTACAGTGCAGTATTGTAAATACAAAACCTTTTATTTTTACAGAAAATTCTGTTTTGTAAATTACCTTTTTTAAGAGTGTATTACTGTAAATATAAAAAAACTGTTCCATACTAAATTTAAGATGACAATCTGACTCAGCTGCCATTTTTTGTATATTACCTTTTTTAAGAGTGCTTTACTGTGAATATAAAAAACTGTTCCACATTAAATTTAAGGTAAAATTCTGGTGACTTAAGTCCCATTTTAAAAGAATATAGCCATCACTTTTTCATTTTTTTTTATTTATTTTTTTTACAGTGAATTACTGTAAATGGAAATTTTTTTTTTTTTAGAGTGCATTACTGGAAATGGATAAACTGTATCACTTCAATAACAACTTTATTGGTTTATATTTTTGTTTTTTTTAACATAATATGACTTTTTTCCTATTTTTCCTACAGTGCAGTATTGTAAATACAAAAAAAAGTTTTAGTTTTCACGGAAAATTCTGACATTAAATTTAAGGTAAAATTCTGGCGACTTAAGTCCCATTTTTAAAAAAAAATGTAGCCGTATATATATATATATATTTTCTTTTTTTTCTTTTTTTTACAGTGAATTACTGTAAATGGAAAATATAAATATTTTTAGAGTACATTACTGTAAATGGAAAAATGTTACTACTTTGATGTTCAGGGTGAAAATGTGGCAATTAAGTGCCTTTTTTTTTTTAAACCGTGAAATTATTATTATTATTTTTTTTTACAGTTAATGGAAAATGTTGCCGCTTTTATGATAACGGTAAAATTCTGTCACTTTATCTGTTTGTTTTGTTATTTTAACATAAAATATAACTTTTTTCTTACAGTGCAGTATTGTAAATACAAAAACTTTTATTTTTACAGAAAATTCTGACTTGGCTGCCATGTTTTGTAAATTACCTTTTTTAAGAGTGTTTTACTGTAAATATAAAAAACTGTTCCACATTAAATTTAAGGTAAAATTCTGGTGACTTAAGTCCCATTTAAAAAAAATATAGCCATAACTTTTTTTTTTTTTTTTTTACAGTGAATTACTGTAAATGGAAAAAAAATTTTTTTTTAGAGTGCATTACTGGAAATGGAAAAACTGTCCCACTTTAATAACAACAGAGCCTTATCGGTTTATTTTTTTGTTTTTTAACATAAATATGACTTTTTTCCTACAGTGCAGTAGGAAATACAAAAATACAAACATTTTTTTAGTTTTTACGAAAAATTCTGACATTAAATTTAAGGTAAAATTCTGGCGACTTAAGTACCATTTAAAAAAAAAATGTAGCTGTATATATATATATATATATATATATATATATATATATATATATATATATATATATGTATGTATATATATATATATATATATATATATATATATATATATATGTATATATATATATATATATATATATATATATATATTGGGGTTTTTTTTACAGTGAATTACTGTAAATGGATTTTTTTTTTTTTTAGAGTACATTGCTGGAAATGGAAAAACTGTACCACTTCAATAACAACAGAGCCTTATTGGTTTATTTTTTTGTTTTTTAACATAAATATGACTTTTTTTCCTACAGTGCAGAATTGTAAATACAAAAAAAAAGTTTTAGTTTTTACGGAAAATTCTGACATTAAATTTAAGGTAAAATTCTGGCGACTTAAGTCCCATTTTTAAACAAATGCAGCCGTATATATATATATATATATATATATATATATATATATATATATATATATATATATATATATATATATATATATATATATATATACATATATATATATATATGTATATATACATATATATATATTTTTTTTACAGTGAATTACTGTAAATGGAAAATATATATATTTTTTAGAGTACATTACTGTAAATGGAAAAATTTTACTACTTTGATGTTCAGGGTAAAAATGTGGCGACTTAAGTGCCATTTTTTTTTTTTAAACCGTAAAATTATTATTATTTTTTTTTTTTACAGTTAATGGAAAATGTTGCCGCTTTTATGATAAGAGTAAAATTCTGTCACCTTATCTGTTTTTTCTGTTATTTTAACATAAAATATAACTTTTTTCTAACAGTGCAGTATTGTAAATAGAAAAACTTTTATTTTTACAGAAAATTCTGACTCAGCTGCCATTTTTTGTAAATTACCTTTTTTAAGAGTGCTTTACTGTAAATATAAAAAACTGTTCCACATCAAATTTAAGGTAAAATTTTGTCGACTTAAGTCCCATTTTTAAAAAAAAAATGTAGCCATAACTTTTTTTTTTTTTTTTTTTTTTTTTTTTTTTTTTTAGTGAAGACCTGCAGGAAGACCACATTAATGAAGACCTGCAGGAAGACCACATTAGTGAAGACATGCAGGAAGACCACATTAGTGAAGACCTGCAGGAAGACCACATTAATGAAGACCTGCAGGAAGACCACATTAGTGAGGACCTGCAGGAAGACAACATTAGTGAAGAACTGCAGGAAGACCACATTACTGAGGACCTGCAGGAAGACCACATTACTGAGGACCTGCAGGAAGACCACATTACTGAGGACCTGCAGGAAGACCACATTAGTCTGGACCGGCAGGAAGACCACATTAGTGAGGACCTGCAGGAAGACCACATTAGTGAAGAACTGCAAGAAGACCACATTACTGAGGACCTGCAGGAAGACTACATTAGTCTGGACCTGCAGGAAGACCACATTACTGAGGACCTGCAGGAAGACCACATTACTGATGACCTGCAGGAAGATCACATTAGTCTGGACCTGCAGGAAGACCACATTAGTCTGGACCTGCAGGAAGACCACATTAGTGAGGAACTGTAGGAAGACCACATTACTGAGGACCTGCAGGAAGACCACATTAGTCTGGACCTGCAGGAAGACCACATTAATGAGGACCTGTAAGAAGACCACATTAGTGAAGACCTGCAGGAAGACCACATTAGTGAAGACCTGCAGGAAGACCACATTAGTCTGGACCTGCAGGAAGACCACATTACTGAGGACCTGCAGGAAGACCACATTAGTGAAGACCTGCAGGAAGACCACATTAGTGAGGACCTGCAGGAAGACCACATTAGTGAGGACCTGCAGGAAGACCACATTACTGAGGACCTGCAGGAAGATCACATTAGTGAGGACCTGCAGGAAGACTACATTAGTCTGGACCTGCAGGAAGACCACATTAGTCTGGACCTGCAGGAAGACCACATTAGTGAGGACCTGCAGGAAGACTACATTAGTCTGGACCTGCAGGAAGACCACATTAGTCTGGACCTGCAGGAAGACCACATTAGTGAGGACCTGCAGGAAGACCACATTACTGAGGACCTGCAGGAAGACCACATTACTGAGGACCGGCAGGAAGACCACATTAGTGAGAACCCGCAGGAAGACCACCGTAGTGAAGACCTGCAGAAAGACCACATTACTGAGGACCTGCAGAAAGACCACATTACTGAGGACCTGCAGGAAGACCACATTAGTCTGGACCTGCAGGAAGATCACATTAGTGAGGACCTGCAGGAAGACTACATTAGTCTGAACCTGCAGGAAGACCACATTACTGAGGACCTGCAGGAAGACCACATTAGTGAGGACCTGCAGGAAGACCACATTACTGAGGACCTGCAGGAAGACCACATTAGTCTGGACCTGCAGGAAGACCACATTAGTCTGGACCTGCAGGAAGACCACATTAGTGAGGACCTGCAGGAAGACCACCTTAGTGAGGACCTGCAGGAAGACCACATTAGTGAGGACCTGCAGGAAGACCACATTAGTGAGGACCTGCAGGAAGACCACATTAGTCTGGACCTGCAGGAAGACCACATTAGTGAATAACTGCAGGAAGACCACATTACTGAGGACCTGCAGGAAGACCACATTGGTCTGGACCTGCAGGAAGACCACATTACTGAGGACCTGCAGGAAGACCACATTAGTCTGGACCTGCAGGAAGACCACATTAGTGAAGACCTGCAGGAAGACCACATTAGTGAGGACCTGCAGGAAGACAACTTTAGTGAAGAACTGCAGGAAGACCACATTACTGAGGACCTGCAGGAAGACCACATTACTGAGGACCTGCAGGTAAGAAGTAGGTAGAAAACAAGGTCAAAAGTAGGAAAGAGGTAGAAGAAGAAGAGAAGAAGTAGGTGGAAAAGAAGATAAAAAGTAAGAAGTGGAAAAGAAGGTAAAAAAAAGGTAAAGGTAAGAAGTATGTAGTAAAGAAGGTAAACGGTAAGAAGTAGGTAGAAAAAGTATGGAAAATTATGTAAAATAATGTAAAAAGTAGATAGATAAGAAGGTAAAAAGTAAATAAAAAGTAGATGAAATGCAAGTAAAAATAATTATAACTGGAAGATCAAACGATCATTTGGTGTTATAAATATTACAATAATTTATTTTTAATTAAAAATAACAAAAACTGGAAGTTCAAAGTATCATTCGGTGTTAAAAATATTTTAAAATATATATATATATATTTTTTTATTTTATTTAAAAAGGCATAAAACCGAAAGTTCAAAGGATCTTTGGGTGTGACGTCAGCATCCTCCGACGTGTCAAAAAAAGAGCAAATGAAACCTGGCGGAGGTAACAGCGCAGGTCGTGTGCGTGTCGGTCAAGTGGATGCGTTGGGACAGGTGACGGCTGACTAATCCATCAGAAAGGCCACGCTATCCCTTCCAGAGCGCCGCACAGTGTGAGCGCGCCCAGCAAGACCCTGAGCCAGGACCCTGTCAGGCCAGGAGTCTGAGTGATGGACCACACCACCCGTGTGCGTGCCAGGACGCCGCCTGTGCGTGCATGAAGATATTTCCCGCTCCCGTCTCTTGGTCTCACGGGTTTTTCCCGTCATGGCGGGAAAAAAAGGCGCTGGAATCCTTCATCCCTGTCAGCCCGTGGCGAGCAGTCCCGCAGGACGCCGGCCTTCAACTCGGTAATGAAAACCTGCACAAATATCAGATAATAGCCGGGAGACTTTGGCTCGTGCATCACTGTCGAAGAGACGTGTGCAAACAATGGCCGACTATCAACACTGCAGAGAGTTATCATAAAATAACCAGATTAAGGATTCTCCATTCCACTTCCATCTCAAGCACTTGGCGGGCAAACAAACATGAGCGATTTTACATGGCGAATGTTTAAAAAAAAAAAAAAAAAAAAAGGAATTAAAACCCATGTTGTTATGAATTATTGACATATTGATATATATCATTTGGTGTTAAAAATATTTTAAAATGTATTTTTTTTTCATTAAAAATAATTATAACTGGAAGTTCAAACGATCATTTGGTATTAAAAAATATTTAAAAATATTTTTTTTTAAAACATAACTAAAACCAGAAGTTCAAAGGATCATTTGTTGTTAAACCTATTTAAAAACACATTTTAAAAAGAAATAAAAAAATAACTAAAAGCGGAAGTTTGAAGGATCATTTGGTGTTAAACATAATTAAAAATGTACTTTAATTCTTTAATTAAAAAAACATTTTTTAGAAAAAAAAAACTAAAACCAGAAGTTCAATAGATCATTTGGTGTTAAAAATATTTAAAAACATAGTTTTTTTTAATCAAAAATAACTAAAACCGGAAGTTTGAAGGATCATTTGGTGTTGAAAAATATTTAAAAATATATATATTTTTTTTTAATTAAAAATAATTATAACTGGAAGTTATAATTATTTTTAATAAAAAAAAAAAAAAAAAAAAAAAAAAAAAAAAAAAAAAAATATATATATATATATATATATATATATATATATATATATATATATATAATAATTATAACTGGAAGCAGGGCTTCACGGTGGCAGAGGGGTTAGTGCATCTGCCTCACAATACAAAGGTCCTGAGTAGTCTTGGGTTCAATCCCGGGCTCGGGATCTTTCTGTGTGGAGTTTGCATGTCCTCCCCGTGACTGCGTGGGTTCCCTCCGGGTACTCCGGCTTCCTCCCACTTCCAAAGACATGCACCTGGGGATAAGTTGATTGGCAACACTAAATTGTCCCTAGTGTGTGGATGTGAGTGTGAATGTTGTCTGTCTATCTGTGTTGGCCCTGCGATGAGGTGGCGACTTGTCCAGGGTGTACCCCGCCTTCCGACCGATTGTAGCTGAGATAGGCTCCAGCGCCCCCCGCGACCCCAAAGGGAATAAGCGGTAGAAAATGGATGGATATAAATGGAAGTTCAAATGATCATTTGGTGTTAAAAATATTTTAAACTTTGTATTTTTATTTTTATTAAAAATAACTAAAACTGGAAGTTCAAAGGATCATTTGGTGTTAAAAATATTTAAAAACCTATTTTTTTTTTTAATTAAATCTAAAAAAAACTAAAACCGAAAGTTTGAAGAATCATTTGGTATTAAAAATATTTTAAAATATTTTTTAAACATAACTAAAACCGGAATTTCAAAGGTTCATTTGGTGTTAAAAATATTAAAAACATGTTTGTTTGTTTTTCATCAAAAAGAACTCAAACCAGCAGTTTGAAGGATCATTTGGTGTTAAACATATTTAAAAATGTATTTTAGTTTTTTAATTAAAAAATAATTATAACTGGAAGTTCAAACGATCATTCGGTATTCAAAATATTTTAAAACTTTTTTTTCTAAACATAACTAAAACCAGAAGTTCAAAGGATCATTTGGTGTTAAAAATATTTAAAAACATAGTTGTTTTTTTTTAATCAAAAATAACCAAAACTGTAAGTTTGAAGGATCATTTGGTGTTGAAAAATATTTAAAAATATCTATATATATTTTTTATTAAAAATAACTAAAACTGGAAGTTCAAAGGATCATTTGGTGTTAAAAATATTTAAAAACCTTTTTTTTTTTAAATTAAATCTAAAAAAACTAAAACCGAAAGTTTGAAGGATCATTTGGTATTAAAAATATTTAAAACATGTCGTTGTTTTTTTATCAAAAATAACTCAAACCAGCAGTTTGAAGGATCATTTGGTGTTAAACATATTTAAAAATGTATTTTAGTTTTTTAATTAAAAAATAATTATAACTGGAAGTTCAAACAATCATTTGGTATTAAAAAATATTTTAAAATGTTTTTTTTAAACATAACTAAAACCAGAAGTTCAAAGGATCATTTGGTGTTAAAAATATTTAAAAACATAGTTGTTTATTTTTAATCAAAAATCATTAAAACTAGTAGTTTGAAGGATCATTTGGTGTTTTTTTTTAATTAAAAATAATTATAACTGGAAGTTTAAACGATCATTTGGTGTTACAAATATTTTAAACTTTTTTTGTATTTATTTTTTATTAAAAATAACTAAAACTGGAAGTTCAAAGGATCATTTGGTGTTAAAAATATTATTATTATTTTATTTATTTTTTTTAAATCTAAAAGAACTAAAACCGAAAGTTAGAATGATCATTTGGTATTTAAAATATTTAAAAATGTTTTTTAAACATAATTAAAACCGGAAGTTCAAAGGATCATTTGGTGTTAAAAATATTAAAAACATGTTTGTTTGGTTTTTTATCAAAAAAAAACTAAAACCAGAAGTTTGAAGGATCATTTGGTGTTGAAAAATATTTAAAAATATATATATTTTTTTAAAATTAAAAATAACTAAAACTGGAAGTTCAAAGGATCATTTGGTGTTAAAAATATTTAAAAACCTTTTTTTTTTTAAATTAAATCTAAAAAAACTAAAACCGAAAGTTTGAAGGATCATTTGGTATTAAAAATATTTAAAACATGTTGTTGTTTTTTTATCAAAAATAACTCAAACCAGCAGTTTGAAGGATCATTTGGTGTTAAACATATTTAAAAATGTATTTTAGTTTTTTAATTAAAAAATAATTATAACTGGAAGTTCAAACGATCATTTGGTATTAAAAAATATTTTAAAATGTTTTTTTTAAACATAACTAAAACCAGAAGTTCAAAGGATCATTTGGTGTTAAAAATATTTAAAAACATAGTTGTTTATTTTTAATCAAAAATCATTAAAACTAGTAGTTTGAAGGATCATTTGGTGTTTTTTTAAATTAAAAATAATTATAACTGGAAGTTTAAACGATCATTTGGTGTTACAAATATTTTAAACTTTTTTTTATTTATTTTTTATTAAAAATAACTAAAACTGGAAGTTCAAAGGATCATTTGGTGTTAAAAATATTATTATTATTTTATTTTATTTTTTTAAATCTAAAAGAACTAAAACCGAAAGTTAGAATGATCATTTGGTATTTAAAATATTTAAAAATGTTTTTTAAACATAATTAAAACCGGAAGTTCAAAGGATCATTTGGTGTTAAAAATATTAACTAAAACCAGAAGTTTGAAAGATCATTTGGTGTTGAAAAATATTTGAAAATATATATATAATTTTTTTATTAAAAATAATTATAACTGGAAGTTCAAATGATCATTTGGTGTTAAAAATATTTTAAACTTTTTATTTATATTTTTATTAAAAATAACTAAAACTGGAAGTTCAAAGGATCATTTGGTGTTAAAAATATTTAAAAACATTTTCTTTTTAAATCTAAAAGAACTAAAACCGAAAGTTTGAAGGATCATTTGGTATTAAAAATATTTAAAAATGCTTTTTAAACATAACTAAAACCGGAATTTCAAAGGATCATTTGGTGTTAAAAATATTAAAAACATGTTTGTTTGTTTTTTATCAAAAAGAACTCAAACCGGAAGTTTGAAGGATCATTTGGTGTTAAACATATTTAAAAATGTATTTTTTTTTTTAATTAAAAAATAATTATAACTGGAAGTTGAAACGATTTGATTTGGTATTAAAAAATATTTAAAAATATATTTTTTAAACATAACTAAAACCAGAAGTAACCCTTTATTTATTAAGTCAGAAATATTAAAGTTTGGTGATTTGGTAAAATTGCAAACAGCTAAAATGATGTACAAAGCAAACTATAACCTGCTACCAAAGAATGTACAACAATTCTTCTCAACTAAAGAGGAGAAATATAACCTTAGAGGAAAAAATAATTTAAAACATTTATATGCACGTGCAACACTTAGAACTTTTAGCATATCAGTATGTGGAATTAAATGATGGAATGGATTAAGTAAAGAAGTTAAAAATTGTACTGATATGATCCAGTTTAAGAGGTTGTTCAAAATAATAGTGCTTACAGAGTACAAAAAAGAAGAATTATGAGAAATACTTTCAACCTTATTGAAAATAAGATATTCTTTATCTCAGTATGTTAATAATGACTGAATTAATTAATTAATTACATATTACAAAACTGTTGTATACTAATTCATAGATGTTATTTTATTATATAAAAAGGTCAGTAAATGATTCTATATATTTTTAAACGCTTGAAGTGGGAAAGGGGTAGGATTAAATAAGCTTTGCTTCTTCCTACTCCTTTTCGGGCATGATGTAAAATGAAATGATATGAAATTGTGTGATGTATTATGATGTAAGTGTGTTCATGTTCGAAATAAACTAAAGAAAGAAAGGATCATTTGTTGTTAAACCTATTTAAAAACACATTTTAAAAAGAAATAAAAAAATAACTAAAAGCGGAAGTTTGAAGGATCATTTGGTGTTAAACATAATTAAAAATGTACTTTAATTTTTTAATTAAAAAAACATTGTTTATAAAAAAAAAATAAAACCAGAAGTTCAAAGGATCATTTGGTGTTAAAAATATTTAAAAACATAGTTTTTTTTTTAATCAAAAATAACTAAAACCGTAAGTTTGAAGGATCATTTGGTGTTGAAAAATATTTAAAAATATATATATATTTTTTTTAATTAAAAATAATTATAACTGGAAGTTCAAATGATCATTTGGTGTTAAAAATATTTTAAACTTTTTATTTTTATTTTTATTAAAAACAACTAAAACTGGAAGTTCAAAGGATCATTTGGTGTTCAAAATATTTAAAAACATAGTTTTTTTTTAAATCTAAAAGAACTAAAACCGAAAGTTTGAAGGATCATTTGGTATTAAAAATATTTAAAAATGTTTTTTAAACATAACTAAAACCGGAAGTTCAAAGGATCATTTTGGTGTTAAAAATATTAAAAACATGTTTGTTTTTTCATCAAAAATAACTCAAACCAGAAGTTTGAAGGATCATTTGGTGTTAAAAAATATTTTTATTTTTATTTTTTTTTAATTAAAAAATGATTATAACTGGAAGTTCAATTGATCATTTGGTATTAAAAATATATAAAAATGTTTTTTTAAACATAACTAAAACCAAAAGTTCAAAGGATCATTTGTTGTTAAACCTATTTAAAAACACATTTAAAAAGAAATAAAAAATAAATAAAACCTGAAGTTTGAAGGATCATTTGGTTAATGATTAAAAATGTACTTTAATTTTTTAATTAAAAAAACATTGTTTAAAAAAAAAAAAAGGAATTAAAACCAATGTTGTTATGAATTATCGACATATTTAAGATTTTTACTTCACATCAAATATTCCACTTTGACAATTTTTTGGGGGGGATATTGTCGATTTGGTTGTTTTGCCATAAAAACAAGGTTTTCTTCAACGAAAATGGCATACAACATAAAAACAAAACAAAAAAAACAAACAAACAAAAAAAACGTTATATCCACGATATAATAGATTGCCCAATAATCAATTTCTATTAAATAAATTCAACCTATTTGTTGGGTTATGAATCAACCAACATTAAATTAGCATAACTCAACTTTTGGGTTGGATAATTCAAACCAATTGTTCTGTTGGGAATAACCCAACATTAAGTTATCATAACTCAACATGTTGGTTAAATATTTAAATGCAAAAGTTGGGTTGAAAAAATTAACCCAAAATGTTGAGTTAAAAAAAACCCAAATAAGGGGTTGGTCCTTTTCCGAGCCTGCAGTTGGGTAAAAATTGGGTTATTTTTTCAACCCAACATTTTTTTGTGTGCACCTGAGCCAGACAACTTACAGTAAACAATTGCACAATAACCCATTTGTGTTAAATATATTCAACCCATTAGTTGGGTTATGAATCAACCAACATTTAGTTAGCATAACTCAACTTTTGGGTTGAATATTTCAAACCAATAGTTTGGTTGGGAATAACCCAACATTAAGTTATCATAACTCAAAATTTTGGTTAAATATTTAAACGCAAAAGTTGGGTTGAAAAAATTAACCCAAAATGTTGAGTTAAAAAAAACCAAATAAGGGGTTGGTTCTTTTTCCGAGCCTGCAGTTGGGTTAAAATTTGGTTATTTTTTTAACCCAACATTTTTTCGTGTGCACCTGAGCCAGACCACTTACAGTAAACGATTGCACAATAACCCATTTGTGTTAAATATATTCAACCCATTAGTTGGGTTATGAATCAACCAACATTGAGTTAGCATAACTCAACTTTTGGGTTGAATATTTCAAACCAATAGTTTGGTTGGGAATAACCCAACATTAAGTTATCATAACTCAACATTTTGCTTAAATATTTAAATGCAAAAGTTGGGTTGAAAAAATTAACCCAAAATGTTGAGTTAAAAAAAACCAAATAAGGGGTTGGTTCTTTTTCCGAGCCTGCAGTTGGGTTAAAATTTGGTTATTTTTTTAACCCAACATTTTTTCGTGTGCACCTGAGCCAGACCACTTACAGTAAACAATTGCACACTAACCCATTTGTGTTAAATATGTTCAATCCATTATTTGGGTTATGAATCAACCAACATTGAGTTAGCATAACTCAACTTTTGGATTTAATATTTCAAACCAATAGTTTGGTTGGGAATAACCCAACATTAAGTTATCATAACTCAACATTTTGGTTAAATATTTAAACGCAAAAGTTGGGTTGAAAAAATTAACCCAAAATGTTGAGTTAAAAAAACCCAAATAAGGGGTTGGTTCTTTTTCCGAGCCTGCAGTTGGGTTCAAATTGGGTTATTTTTTTAACCCAACATTTTTTTGTGTGCACCTGAGCCAGACAACTTACAGTAAACGATTGCACAATAACCCATTTGTGTTAAATATATTCAACCCATTAGTTGGGTTATGAATCAACCAACATTGAGTTAGCATAACTCAACTTTTGGGTTGAATAATTCAAACCAATAATTTGGTTGGAAATAACCCAACATTAAGTTATCATAACTCAACGTTTTGGTTAAATATTTAAATGCAAAAGTTGGGTTGAAAAAATTAACCCAAAATGTTGAGTTAAAATAACCCAAATAAGGGGTTGGTCTTTTTCCGAGCCAGCAGTTGGGTTAAAATTGGGTTATTTTCTTAACCCAACATTTTTTCGTGTGCACCTGAGCCAGACCACTTACAGTAAACAATTGCACAATAACCAATTTGTGTTAAATAAATTCAACCCATTAGTTGGGTTATGAATCAACCAACATTGAGTTAGCATAATTCAACTTTTGGGTTGAATAATTCAAACCAATAGTTTGGTTGGGAATAACCCAACATTAAGTTATCACAACTCAACGTTTTGGTTAAATATTTAAATGCAAAAGTCGGGTTGAAAAAATTAACCCAAAATGTTGAGTTAAAAAAACCCAAATAAGGGGTTGGTTCTTTTTCCGAGCCTGCAGTTGGGTTAAAATTGGGTTATTTTTTTAACCCAACATTTTTTCGTGTGCACCTGAGCCAGACCACTTACAGTAAACAATTGCACAATAATCAATTTGTGTTAAATAAATTCAACCCATAAGTTGGGTTATGAATCAACCAACATTGAGTTAGCATAACTCAACTTTTGGGTTGAATAATTCAACCCAATAGTTTGGTTTGAATAATTCAACCCAATAGTTTGGTTGGGAATAACCCAACATTAAGTTATCATAACTCAACATTTTGGTTAAATATTTAAACGCAAAAGTTGGGTTGAAAAAATTAACCCAAAATGTTGAGTTAAAAAAAACCAAATAAGGGGTTGGTTCTTTTTCCGAGCCAGCAGTTGGGTTAAAATTGGGTTATTTTTTTAACCCAACATTTTTTCGTGTGCACCTGAGCCAGACCACTTACAGTAAACAATTGCACAATAATCAATTTGTGTTAAATAAATTCAACCCATTAGTTGGGTTATGAATCAATCAACATTGAGTTAGGATAACTAAATTTTTGGGTTGAATATTTCAAACCAATTGTTTGGTTGGGAATAACCCAATATTATGTTATCATAACTCCACATTTTGGTTAAATATTTAAATGCAAAAGTTGGGTTGAAAAAATTAACCCAAAATGTTGAGTTAAAAAAAAACAAATAAGGGGTTGGTTCTTTTTCCGAGCCTGCAGTTGGGTTAAAATTGGGTTATTTTTTTAACCCAACATTTTTTTGTGTGCACCTGAGCCAGACCACTTACAGTAAACAATTGCACAATAACCCATTGGTGTTAAATATATTCAACCCATTAGTTGGGTTATGAATCAACCAACATTGAGTTAGCATAACTCAACTTTTGGGTTGAATAATTCAAACCAATAATTTGGTTGGAAATAACCCAACATTAAGTTATCATAACTCAACATTTTGGTTAAATATTTAAACGCAAAAGTTGGGTTGAAAAAATTAACCCAAAATGTTGAGTTAAAAAAACCCAAATAAGGGGTTGGTCCTTTTTTCCGAGCCTGCAGTTGGGTTAAAATTGGGTTATTTTTTTAACCCAACATTTTTTCGTGTGCACCTGAGCCAGACCACTTACAGTAAACAATTGCACAATAATCAATTTGTGTTAAATATATTAAATCCATTATTTGGGTTATGAATCAACCAACATTGAGTTAGCATAACTCAACTATTGGGTTGAATATTTCAAACCAATAGTTTGGTTGGGAATAACCCAACATTAAGTTATCATAACTCAACATTTTGGTTAAATATTTAAATGCAAAAGTCGGGTTGAAAAAATTAACCCAAAATGTTGAGTTAAAAAAACCCAAATAAGGGGTTGGTCCTTTTTTCCGAGCCTGCAGTTGGGTTAAAATTGGGTTATTTTTTTAACCCAACATTTTTTCGTGTGCACCTGAGCCAGACCACTTACAGTAAAAAATTGCACAATAATCAATTTGTGTTAAATAAATTCAACCCATTAGTTGGGTTATGAATCAACCAACATTGAGTTAGCATAACTCAACTTTTGGGTTGAATAATTCAAACCAATAGTTTGGTTGGGAATAACCCAACATTAAGTTATCATAACTCAACATTTTGGTTAAATATTTAAACGCAAAAGTTGGGTTGAAAAAATTAACCCAAAATGTTGAGTTAAAAAAACCCAAATAAGGGGTTGGTCCTTTTCCGAGCCTGCAGTTGGGTTAAAATTGGGTTATTTTTTTAACCCAACATTTTTTTGTGTGCACCTGAGCCAGACCACTTACAGTAAACAATGCACAATAACCCATTTGTGTTAGATATATTCAACCCATTAGTTGGGTTATGAATCAACCAACATTGAGTTAGCATAACTCAACTTTTGGGTTGAATAATTCAACCCAATAGTTTGGTTGGGAATAACCCAACATTAAGTTATCATAACTCAACTTTTTGGTTAAATATTTAAACGCAAAAGTTGGGTTGAAAAAATTAACCCAAAATGTTGAGTTAAAAAAACCCAAATAAGGGGTTGGTTCTTTTTCCGAGCCTGCAGTTGGGTTAAAATTGGGTTATTTTTTTAACCCAACATTTTTGTGTGTGCACCTGAGCCAGACCACTTACAGTAAACAATTGCACTTTAATCAATTTGTGTTAAATATATTCAACCCATTAGTTGGGTTATGAATCAACCAACATTGAGTTAGCATAACTCAACTTTTGGGTTGAATAATTCAAACCAATAGTTTGGTTGGGAATAACCCAACATTAAGTTATCATAACTCAACATTTTGGTTAAATATTTAAATGCAAAAGTTGGGTTGAAAAAATTAACCCAAAATGTTGAGTTAAAAAAAACCCAAATAAGGGGTTGGTCCTTTTCCGAGCCTGCAGTTGGGTTAAAATTGGGTTATTTTTTTAACCCAACATTTTTTCGTGTGCACCTGAGCCAGACCACTTACAGTAAACAATTGCACAATAATCAATTTGTGTTAAATATATTAAATCCATTATTTGGGTTATGAATCAACCAACATTGAGTTAGCATAACTTAACTTTTGGGTTGAATAATTCAACCCAATAGTTTGGTTGGGAATAACCCAACATTAAGTTATCATAACTCAACATTTTGGTTAAATATTTAAACGCAAAAGTTGGGTTGAAAAAATTAACTCAAAATGCTGAGTTAAAAAAACCCAAATAAGGGGTTGGTCCTTTTCCGAGCCTGCAGTTGGGTTAAAATTGGGTTATTTTTTTAACCCAACATTTTTTCGTGTGCACCTGAGCCAGACCACTTACAGTAAACAATTGTACAATAATCAATTTGTGTTAAAAAAATTCAACCCATTGGTTGGGTTATGAATCAACCAACATTGAGTTAGCATAACTCAACTTTTGGGTTGAATAATTCAAACCAATAGTTTGGTTGGGAATAACCCAACATTAAGTTATCATAACTCAACATTTTGGTTAAATATTTAAACGCAAAAGTTGGGTTGAAAAAATTAACCCAAAATGTTGAGTTAAAAAAAACGAAATAAGGGGTTGGTTCTTTTTCCGAGCCTGCAGTTGGGTTAAAATTGGGTTATTTTTTTAACCCAACATTTTTTTGTGTGCACCTGAGCCAGACCACTTACAGTAAACAATTGCACAATAATCAATTTGTGTTAAATACATTCAACCCATTAGTTGGGTTATGAATCAACCAACATTGAGTTAGCATAACTCAACTTTTGGGTTGAATATTTCAAACCAATAGTTTGGTTGGGAATAACCCAACATTAAGTTATCATAACTCAACATTTTGGTTAAATATTTAAATGCAAAAGTTGGGTTGAAAAAATTAACCCAAAATGTTGAGTTAAAAAAACCCAAATAAGGGGTTGGTTCTTTTTCCGAGCCTGCAGTTGGGTTAAAATTGGGTTATTTTTTTAACCCAATATTTTTTCGTGTGCACCTGAGCCAGACCACTTACAGTAAACAATTGCACAATAACCCATTTGTGTTTAATATATTCAACCCATTATTTGGGTTATGAATCAACCAACATTGAGTTAGCATAACTCAACTTTTGGGTTGAATATTTCAAACCAATAGTTTGGTTGGGAATAACCCAACATTAAGTTATCATAACTCAACTTTTTGGTTAAATATTTAAACGCAAAAGTTGGGTTGAAAAAATTAACCCAAAATGTTGAGTTAAAAAAAAACAAATAAGGGGTTGGTTCTTTTTCCGAGCCTGCAGTTGGGTTAAAATTGGGTTATTTTTTTAACCCAACATTTTTTTGGGTGCACCTGAGCCAGACCACTTACAGTAAACAATTGCACAATAACCCATTTGTGTTAAATATATTCAACCCATTAGTCGGGTTATGAATCAACCAACATTGAGTTAGCATAACTCAACTTTTGGGTTGAATAATTCAAACAAATAGTTTGTTTGGGAATAACCCAAAATTAGTTTATCATAACTAAACTTTTGGGTTTAATAATTTAACCCAATAGTAGGGTTGGGAATAAACCAACATTAAGCTATCATAACTCAACTTTTGTGTTAAATAAATTCAAACCAACACAAAAGTTGAGTTATGAATCAAGCAACATTGGGTTAGCATAGCTCAACTTTTGGGTTAGATAATTCAACCCAATTGTTTATTTGGGAATAACCCAACATTAAGTTATCACAACTCAACTTTTTGCTTAAATAATTCGACGCAAAAGTTGGGTTCGTTGAAAAAATATACCCAAAATGTTGAGTTAAAATAACCCAAATAAGGGGTTGGTCCTTTTCCAAGCCAGCAAATGGGTTAAAATTGGGTTATTTTTTCAACCCAACATTTTTTTAGTGTGCAGCGATTTAAACGTTGAATTAAAAAAACAATAGTATTATTTGACTTTATTTTTTTTTATTTCTTATGACTGTGACTTTTACGGGTTGTTGAAAAAAAATCCAAATATTGTATTGTTTTTCAAAATGCAAATTATAAAAAAAGACGGCCCCGTCTGCTTTGGTGTGTCCAGTATGTGGCCCCTGGGTGGAAAAGGGTCTGAACACGTCTAACGTGGACTGGCGGTTCCTTGCAGGCGCTGATCTTTGTGTGCTTTGACGTCTTCCATGGTGAATATTTGTGCAGCTGCACTCTGACAGCAGCATAAGTTAAGCAGAGGCCATCAAAATATCATTAGCAGTAATTGCAACTCTGTGTCTGGCTGCCCTCTAGGTGTGAGGGACTGTCACCATGACTTACGTAAAGGACAGTGTGTGTGTGTGTGTGTGTGTGTGTGTGTGTGTGTGTGTGTGTGTGTGTGTGTGTGTGTGTTCTTGTATTTCTACCCTATTTGAGACATCAACAAGGAAAATACCTTAAATATGAGGACCGATATCATGGTCCCAATATGTGGTCAACATATGAAATAACAAGTGTGTGTAAGGAATTTAAATGTGCCCCCTTTGGCCCAAATTAATAAAAATAAAATAAAATATGTGTAGAGAGACATACTTTCATAACTTGTAGTAAATAATGAAGATTAAAAAACAATTTAAAAAAAAACAAAACTATAAGCAGTCTTTTTCTGGAAGTTCAAATGATCATTTGGTATTAAAAATATTTAAAAAATGTTTTTTAAACATAACTAAAACCAGAAGATCAAAGGATCATTTGCTGGTAAACATATTTAAAAACAATTGTTATTTTATTTTATAAAAAAATAACTAAAACCGGAAGTTTGAAGGATCATTTGGTGTTAAAATATTTAAAAATGTATGTTTTTTTTTTTTTAATTAAAACAAAATTGTTTAAAAAAAAAAAAAAAAGGAATTAAACAAATGTTGTTATGAATTATTGACATATTTAAGACTTTTACTTCACATCAAATATTCCAATTTGACATTTTTTTTGGAGTGGGGGGGATATTGTCGAAAACAGGGTTTTCTTCAACGAAAAGGGCATACAACATAAAAAAATAAATAAAAAAATAAAAAATAAAAAACTGTTATATCCACAATATAATAGATTGCGCAATACACAATTTGTGTTAAATATATTCAACCCATTAGTTGGGTTATGAATCAACCAACATTGAGTTAGCATAACTCAACTTTTGGGTTGAATAATTCAACCCAATTGTTTGGTTGGGAATAACCCAACATTAAGTTATCATAACTCAACTTTTTGCTTAAATAATTCAACGCAAAAGTTGGGTTGAAAAACATGTGTCGACTTTTTTCTCATAAAGTTGGGAACTATTTCTCATATTCTTTCTGTTTCTGTAATATTGCAATATTTTCTCTTAAAATTATAACTTTTTTAAGTAAAATTAGCACTTTTTATTGCAAAAATGGTGACATGTGTAGCATATAAAATTCGGACTTGTATCACAATATTGGCAATTTTTTTTTTGTTCTTGTAAAATAGTGAAATTTTTTGAATAAAATTTTGACTTTTGTCATAATTTTGACAAGCAAAATTCTAATTATTATTATATTATTGCAAATATATATGTGTAATCAACATACGAAATAACAAGTGTGTGTATACTTTTGAAGTACTCCCCCTCTGGTCAATATATGAAATAACAAGTGTGTGTAAGAAATTGAAATGCGCCCCCTTTGGATAAAATGTATAAAAATACAATAATTATGTACATAGAGACATACTGTCATAACTTGAAGTAAATAATGAAGATTAAAAACCAATTAAAAACAAAACATTAAAAAAAATAATAATACAAATTAACTAAATGCAGTCTTTTTCTCACAATGTGTCCACTTTTTTCTTATAAAATTGGGAACAATTTCTAATATTTATTCTGTCTGTAATATTGCAATATTTTATCGTAAAATTATTACTTTTTTATGTAAAATTATTACTTTTTAATGCAAAATGGTGACATTTGTCATTTACAATTCTGACTTTTATAACAATATTGGCAATTTTTTGTTGTTCTTGTAAAATAGTGACATTTTTTGTGTAAAAATTCAACTTTTGTCATAATTTTGACAAGCAAAATTGTAATTATTATTATATTATTGCAATTATACATGTATAATCAACATATGAAATAACAAGTGTGTGTAAACTTTTGAAGTGCTCCCCCTCTGGTCAACATATGAAATAACAAGTGTGTGTAAGAAATTGAAATGCGCCCCCTTTGGATACAATTTATAAAGATAAATATAAACTGTCATAACTTGAAGTAAATAACGAAGATTAAAAACCAATTACAAACAAAACATTAAAAAAAATACTAATACAAATTAACTAAATGCAGTCTTTTTCTCACAATGTGTCGACTTTTTTCTTATAAAATTGGGAACAATTTCTCATATTTATTCTGTCTGTAATATTGCAATATTTTCTCGTAAAATTATTACTTTTTTATGTAAAAGTATTACTTTTTAATGCAAAATGGTGACATTTGTCATATACAATTCTGACTTTTATAACAATATTGGCAATATTTTTTGTTGTTCTGGTAAAATAGTGACATTTTTTGAGTAAAAATTCTACTTTTGTCATAATTTTGACAAGCAAAATTCAAATTATTATTATATTATTGCAAATATATATGTATAATCAACATATGAAATAACAAGTGTGTGTAAACATTTGAAGTGCGCCCCCTCTGGTCAACATATGAAATAACAAGTGTGTGTAAGAAATTGAAATGCGCCCCCTTTGGATAAAATTTATAAAGATACAATAATTATGTATATAGAGACATACTGTCATAACTTGAAGTAAATAATGAAGATTAAAAACCAATTACAAACAAAACATTAAAAAAAATTATAATACAAATCAACTAAATGCAGTCTTTTTATCACAATGTGTCGACATTTTTCTTATAAAATTGGGGACAATTTCTCATATTTATTCTGTCTCTGTAATATTGCAATATTTTCTCGTAAAATTATTACTTTTTTATGTAAAATTATTACTTTTTAGAGCAAAATGGTGACATTTGTCTTATAAAATTCTGACTTTCATCACAATATTGCCAATTTTTGTTGTTGTTCTTGTAAAATAGTGAAATTTTTTGAGTAAAAATTCGACTTTTGTCATAATTTTGACAAGTAAAATTCTAATTATTATTATATTATTGCAAATATATATGTATAATCATCATATGAAATAACAAATGTGTGTATACTTTTGAAGTACTCCCCCTCTGGTCAACATATGAAATAACAAGTATGTGTAAGAAATTGAAATGCGCCCCCTTTGGATAAAATGTATAAAAATAAAATAATTATGTATACAGAGACATACTGTCATAACTTGAAGTAAATAACGAAGATTAAAAACCAATTACAATCAAAACATTAAAAAAAATAATATTACAAAATAACTAAATGCAGTCTTTTTCTCACAATGTGTCGACTTTTTTCTTATAAAATTGGGAACAATTTCTAATATTTATTCTGTCTGTAATATTGCAATATTTTCTCGTAAAATTATTACTTTTTTATGTAAAATTATTACTTTTTAATGCAAAATGGTGACATTTGTCATATACAATTCTGACTTTTATAACAATATTGGCAATATTTTTTGTTGTTCTGGTAAAATAGTGACATTTTTGAATAAAAATTTGACTTTTGTCATAATTTTGCCAAGTAAAATTCCAATTATTATTATAATATTGCAAATATATATGTATAATCAACATATGAAATAACAAGTGTGTGTATACTTTTGAAGTACTCCCCCTCTGGTCAACATATGAAATAACAAGTGTGTGTAAGAAATTGAAAAGCGCCCCCTTTGGATAAAATTTATAAAGATAAAATAATTATGTATATAAAGACATACTGTCATAACTTGAAGTAAATAACGAAGATTAAAAACCAATTACAAACAAAACATTAAAAAAAATACTAATACAAATTAACTAAATGCAGTCTTTTTCTCACAATGTGTCGACTTTTTTCTTATAAAATTGGGAACATTTTCTCACATTCTTTCTGTTTCTGTAATATTGCAATATTTTCTTGTAAGATTATTACTCTTTTTATGTAAAACTAGTACTTTTTAATGCAAAATGGTGACATTTGTCTTATAAAATGCTGACTTTTATCACAATATTGCCAATTTTTGTTGTTGTTCTTGTAAAATAGTGAAGTTTTTTGAGTAACATGTTGACTTTTGTCATCATTTTGCCAAGTAAAATTTTGATTATTATTATAATATTGCAACATTTGTTAAGTTTTTTTGTACAATTGTGACTTCACGACTCTTTTCATAACATTGCCAAAATGTTAAGCTTTTCTTGTAAAACTGCGATTGTTATTGAGTAAAATTCCAACTTTTATCATTATATTGCACACTTGTTCAGTTTTTCTTGTAAAACTTTGACTTGCGTTGAGTAAAATGACGACTTTTATTATAATACTGCCAACATTCTACGTTTTTCATGTGAAATTGTGCCCTTTTTATATGAAATCGCAACTCATTTGCATTTAATACAGAATGTCTCATTTGCACCCCTGGTGGTGAAATCTATCAAAATGAGGGTGGTTCCAAAAAGGAGGGATTTTTCAAATTGACTGTGTGTCGCTTTTAAAAGTGCTCAAAGTGGTCAACATATGAAATAACAAGTGCATGTAAAAAAATTGAAGTGCTCCTCCTCTAGTCAACATATGAAATAACAAGTCCGTGTAAGGAATTGAAATGTGCCCCCTTTGGCCCAAATTAATAAAAATAAAATAAATATGTTTTCTTATTTGGCCCCAAATTAATAACAATAAAGTAAATATGTGTATAGAGACATACTTTCATAACTTGTAGTAAATAATGAAGAATGAAAAACAATTTCAAACAAAAAATAAGCTAAAAGTAGTCTTTTTCTCACAATGTGTCGACTTTTTGTCTTATAAAATTGGGAACAATTTCTCATATTTATTCTGTCTCTGTAATATTGCAATATTTTCTCGTAAAATTATTACTTTTTAATGCAAAATGGTGACATTTGTCATATACAATTCTGACTTTTATAACAAGATTGCCAATTTTTGTTGTTGTTCTTGTAAAATAGGGAATTTTTTTTTTGTAGAATTCTGACTTTTGTCATCATTTTGCCAAGTAAAATTTTGATTATTATTTTAGTATTGCAACATTTGTTAAGTTTTCTTGTACAATTGTGACTTCACGACTCTTTTCATAACATTGCCAAAATGTTAAGCTTTTCTTGTAAAATTGCGACTGTTTTTGAGTAAAATTCCAACTGTTATCATTATATTGCACAATTGTTCAGTTTTTCTTGTAAAACTTTGACTTGAGTAAAATGACGACTTTTATTATAATACTGCCAAAATTCTACGTTTTTCTTGTGAAATTGTGCCCTTTTTAAATTAAATTGCAACTCATTTTTCACAATAAGCTTTTTTATATTTGCATAGTATGTATATATTATTAATGTTGTAAATACACTTCTTTATATATCTAGAAAGGGTGGTTCTAAATATGTAACAGATACAAGAATAGGTGTGTGTGTGTGTGTGTATTCTTGTATTTATACCCTCCTTGAGACATCAACAAGGTAAAGTACCTTAAATATGAGAACCGATATCATGGTCCCAATACGGAAAACCATTGCATTTAATACAGGAGGGATTTTTCAAATTGACTGTGTGTCGCTTTTAAAAGTGCTCAAAGTGGTCAACATATGAAATAACAAGTGCGTGTAAAAAATTGAAGTGCTCCTCCTCTGGTCAACATATGAAATAACAAGTCCGTGTAAGGAATTGAAATGTGCCCCCTTTCGCCCAAATTAATAAAAATAAAATAAATATGTTTTTTTATTTGGCCCCAAATTAATAACAATAAAATAAATATGTGTATAGAGACATACTTTCATAACTTGTAGTAAATAATGAAGAATGAAAAACAATTTCAAACAAAAAATAAACTAAGAGTAGTCTTTTTCTCACAATGTGTCGACTTTTTGTCTTATAAAATTGGGAGCAATTTCTCATATTTATTCTGTCTCTGTAATATTGCAATATTTTCTCGTAAAATTATTACTTTTTAATGCAAAATGGTTACATTTGTCATATACAATTCTGACTTTTATAACAAGATTGCCAATTTGTGTTGTTGTTCTTGTAAAATAGGGAATTTTTTTTTAGTAGAATTTTGACTTTTGTCATCATTTTGCCAAGTAAAATTCTGATTATCATTATAATATTGCAACATTTGTTACGTTTTCTTGTACAATTGTGACTTCACGACTCTTTTCATAACATTGCCAAAATGTTAAGCTTTTCTTGTAAAACTGCGATTGTTATTGAGTAAAATTCCAACTTTTATCATTATATTGCACACTTGTTCAGTTTTTCTTGTAAAACTTTGACTTGCGTTGAGTAAAATGACGACTTTTATTATAATACTGCCAACATTCTACGTTTTTCATGTGAAATTGTGCCCTTTTTATATGAAATCGCAACTCATTTGCATTTAATACAGAATGTCTCATTTGCACCCCTGGTGGTGAAATCTATCAAAATGAGGGTGGTTCCAAAAAGGAGGGATTTTTCGATTTGACTGTGTGTCGCTTTTAAAAGTGCTCAAGTGGTCAACATATGAAATAACAAGTGCGTGTAAAAATTTGAAGTGCTCCTCCTCTGGTCAACATATGAAATAACAAGTGCGTGTAAGGAATTGAAATGTGCCCCCTTTCGCCCAAATTAATAAAAATTAAATATTTTTTTTATTTGGCCCCAAACTAATAACAATAAAATAAATATGTGTATAGAGACATACTTTAATAACTTGTAGTAAATAATGAAGAATGAAAAACAATTTCAAACAAAAAATAAACTAAACGTAGTCTTTTTCTCACAATGTGTCGACTTTTTGTCTTATAAAATTGGGAACAATTTCTCATATTTATTCTGTCTCTGTAATATTGCAATATTTTCTCGTAAAATTATTACTTTTTAATGCAAAATGGTGACATTTGTCATATACAATTCTGACTTTTATAACAAGATTGCCAATTTTTGTTGTTGTTCTTGTAAAATAGGGAATTTTTTTTTTGTAGAATTCTGACTTTTGTCATCATTTTGCCAAGTAAAATTTTGATTATTATTTTAGTATTGCAACATTTGTTAAGTTTTCTTGTACAATTGTGACTTCACGACTCTTTTCATTACATTGCCAAAATGTTAAGCTTTTCTTGTAAAATTGCGACTGTTATTGACTAAAATTCCAACTGTTATCATAAAATTTCACACATGTTCAGTTTTTCTTGTAAAATGTTGACTTGCGTTGAGTAAAATGACGACTTTTATTATAATACTGCCAAAATTCTACGTTTTTCTTGTGAAATTGTGCCCTTTTTATATGAAATTGCAACTCATTTTTCACAACAAGCTTTTTTTATATTTGCATAGTATGTATATATTATTAATGTTGTAAATACACTTCTTTATATATCTAGAAAGGGTGGTCCTAAATATGTAACATATACAAGAATATGTGTGTGTGTGTATTCTTGTATTTATACCCTCCTTGAGACATCAACAAGGTAAAGTACCTTAAATATGAGAACCGATATCATGGTCCCAATACGGAAAACCATTGCATTTAATACAGAATGTCTCATTTGGTGGTGAAATATATCAAAATGAGGGTGGTTCCAAAAAGGAGGGATTTTTCAAATTGACTGTGTGTCGCTTTTAAAAGTGCTCAAGTGGTCAACATATGAAATAACAAGTGCGTGTAAAAATTTGAAGTGCTCCTCCTCTTGTCAACATATGAAATAACAAGTGTGTGTAAGGAATTAAAATGTGCCCCCTTTGGCCCAAATTAATAAAAATAAAATAAATATGTTTTCTTATTTGGCCCCAAATTAATAACAATAAAATAAATATGTGTATAGAGGCATACTTTCATAACTTGTAGTAAATAATGAAGAATGAAAAACAATTTCAAACAAAAAAATAAACTAAAAGTAGTCTTTTTCTCACAATGTGTCGACTTTTTTCTTATAAAATTGGGAGCAGTTTCTCGTATTCTTTCCGTTTCTGAAATGTTGCAATATTTTTCTCGTGAATTTATTACTTTTTTATGTAAAACTAGTACTTTTTCATGCAAAATGAAATTCTGACTTTTATCACAATATTGCCAATTTTTGTTGTTGTTCTTGTAAAATAGCAAGTAAAATTCCGATTATTATAATAATATTGCAACATTTGTTAAGTTTTCTTGTGCAACTGTGACTTTTGTCGAGCAAAATTCCAACTTTTATCATAATATTGCACACATGTTCAGTTTTTCTCGTAAAATTTGGACTTGCGTTGAGTAAAAGGACGACTTTTATTATAATACTGCCGAGATTCTACCTTTTTCTTGTGAAATTCCAACTCATTTTTCACAACAAGCTTTTTTTATATTTGCAAAGTTTGTATATATTATTAATGTTGTAAATACACATTTTTATATATCTAGAAAGGGTGGTCCTAAAGAGGTAACAGATACAAGAATGTGTACGTGTGTGTGTGTGCGTGTGTGTGTGTGTGTGTGTGTGTGTGTGTGTGTGTGTGTGTGTGTGTGTGTGTGTGTGTGTGTGTGTGTGTGTGGACAGTCCGTGACCCAGCGGGGACGTTGGCGCTCCGGCTGGGTAGGTAATGATATCAGATGCCGCACTACACAACAACAGGTGCCCTGGCAGCGCCGCCTTCTACCTCCCGGCGGCATCAGTGACATCAGCGCCGATCTGCCGGTTAATTATAGCTCCTCCGTCCTTTTCTCTTCGCCGCTCGACCCGCAGAAGAAAACACACCAAGGCGCTTCTCTTGATGGTCAAAAAAATACAAGTAAAAGTACGACAATTATTATGTGTATCAGCCCCGAGTTGAACACCTTGATAGTTTCACTGCTTGGAGTCAAATGGAACGCCTCACGAGACCGGTGTCAAACTCAAGGCCCGGGGGTCGGATCTGGTACACCTCAGCATTTTAAATGGCCCCTAAAAGTTTGTTGTTTATAAAGTAATTCTCACTAAATATATTTGTTTTTTTTTCCCATTTTGACATTAAAACAAACACATGATGACGGTAGGAAGGGGATTCATACGACCCCATTCACCTGACACATGCAACGTGACAAATTATGGGGGCGCACTCTCCACTTTCGCCGGCAGATGGCAGTGTTGAATATTTTTAAAATGTGTTTTGTGGCGATTCCAACTTTGACCACACAACATCAGTTGCTATGTAGAGTGGCGCTTTCCATCATCTCCAGCAGACTGCAGTGCAAAATAATTTCCCCCCCCAATCCCCCCCCCCCCCATCCCCACCACACATCTTCCTCTCATGCAAGATCCATCCCTGCTGTATCTTTTAAACTCTGCCAGAAACCTTGCCAGATGTTCTATTTTGTAGGAGTACAACATTTGTATTCATGCTTTAAGAGCACTTGCATTAAGAGGAGAGGAGCTACACTTTCAAGTTTAGATAGCACTTCCCATGCATTAATAACACAAAATGTGGATTGTTATGATCACAGTTTGATCGTCAAAGATGTCAGGTGATATTTTTTCTACATGAATAAATGTTTCCCTAACCCTAACCCTAACCCATGTTGTACAAGTAAATGGCATTCTTATCTCTGCATGACAATGTTTTAACCATCTCTACTTACTCATTATTAAAATGTAATATTCAGCCTGTTAATCATTCTGCAATTGTGTACTATCAGTAATGATTCACAAGTATGAAAACTATTTTTCCTCACATTGAAATTTTTGGCAGTAATATAATAATACACCCGGCGTGTTCCACACACTTTCACTCAGAGTTGGTGGTGCTTTCTGAAAATTCATAGTAGGTAGGGGCCATTTGCATCTATGTTTTTATTTATTTAAAACAATTATAAAAAATATTATTATAAACATTTAAAGACAAAACTTTGCATTTTAGATGGTTAAGTGTATTTTTTTTAAAATTAATTATTAGTTTGAAATTGTATTCATTATATTCCAATTTTTTGCTGTGAGAATAGAATAATCCGTCAAAAATATAAAAAGAAGAAAAAGAAGATTGGGGAGTAAAAGGGAGGACGAAAGAAAAAGGAATCAAGCTCAACCTGTAAGTAGACCTGTTTTTAAACGTGCAAATCGTTCTTTTTACGTGCATATAAAAAATTGTGCTAAAGAAATGCCTTTTAAATTGTTGGTTGTGAGTTGAAACGTGGAAAATAGTTGAAAATGTCAGCGTTTTCAAATATTTTTCAAATTTTTTGTTGTTTTTTTTTTTTACCCACCCCCGTAAGAATAGGATAATTCTTTATTCAAGGCCATCTCAACTACTGTTATTTGCGCATGGTGCCGTCCGCAAAAATTATACAAGAAGATGAAGCAAGTTGGGAAGTAAAATGGCGGACGGAAGAGAGAGGAAACAAGCTCAACCTGTAAGTAAACCTGATTTTAAACGTACAAATCGTTTTTTTACTTGCATATAAAAATGTGTATTAAAGAAATTACTTTTAAATTGTTGGTTGTGAGTTGAAACGTTGAAAATAGTTGAAAATGTCATCTTTTTCTAATTTTTTTCCAATTTATTTCCAATTTGTTTCCAATTGTTTTCAAATTGTTTTCCAATTGTTTTCATTTTTTTTTTTATTTTTTTTTTTTTTTACCCCCACGTAAGAATAGGATAATTCTTTATTCAAGGCCATCTCAACTACTGTTATTTGCGCATGGTGCCGTCCGCAAAAATTATACAAGAAGATGAAGCAAGTTGGGAAGTAAAATGGCGGACGGAAGAGAGAGGAAACAAGCTCAACCTGTAAGTAAACCTGTTTTTAAACGTACAAATCGTTTTTTTACTTGCATATACAAATGTGTATTAAATAAATTACTTTTAAATTGTTGGTTGTGAGTTGAAACGTTGAAAATAGTTGAAAATGTCATATTTTTCTAATTGTTTTCCAATTTATTTCCAATTTTTTCCAATTGTTTCCAATTTTTTCCAATTGTTTCCAATTTTTTATTTTTTATTTTTTACCCCCACGTAATAGGATAATTCTTCATATAAGGCCGTCTCAACTACTGTTATTTGCGCATGGTGCCGTCCGCAAAAATTATACAAGAAGATGAAGCAAGTTGGGAAGTAAAATGGTGGACGGAAGAGAGAGGAAACAAGCTCAACCTGTAAGTAAACCTGTTTTTAAACGTGCAAATCATTTTTTGACTTGCATATAAACATTTTTCTTTAAGAAATGACTTTCAAATTGTTGATTGTGAGTTGAAACGTTGAAAATAGTTGAACATGTCAGCTTTTTAAAAAAAATTTAAAATTTTTTATTTCCAATTTAAAATGTTTTTTTACCCCCACGTAAGAATAGGAATTTTTTTTATTCAAGGCCATCACAACTACTGTTATTTGCGCATGGTGCCGTCCACAAAAAATTATACAAGAAGATGAAGCAAGTTGGGAAGTAAAATGGCGGACGGAAAAGAGAGGAAACAAGCTCAACCTGTAAGTAAACCGGTTTTTAAACTTGCAAATCTTTTTTTTTTACATTCCTATAAAAATGTGTATTAAAGAAATTACTTTTAAATTGTTGGTTGTGTGAGTTGAAACGCTGAAAATAGTTGAAAATGTAATCTTTTTGTCATTTTTTTCCCAATTTTTTTCCAATTTTTTCCAATTTTTTTCCAATTTTTTTTTTTTTTTTTACCCCCACGTAAGAATAGGATAATTCTTTATTTAAGGCCGTCACAACTACTGTTATTTGCGCATGGTGCCGTCCGCAAAAAATATACAAGTAGATGAAGCAAGTTGGGAAGTAAAATGGGAGACGGAAGTGAGAGGAAACATGCTCAACCTGTAAGTAAACCTGTTTTTAAACGTGTAAATCGTTTTTTGACTTGCATATAAACATTTTTATTTAAGAAACGACTTTCAAATTGTTGGTTGTGAGTTGAAACGTTGAAAATAGTTGAACATGTCAACTTTTTCAAATTGTTTTCTTTTTTTTTTTCAAATTTAAAATATTTTTTTACCGCCACGTAAGAATAGGATAATTCTTTATTCAAGGCCATCACAACTACTGTTATTTGCGCATGGTGCCGTCTACAAAAAATTAAACAAGAAGATGAAGCAAGTTGGGAAGTAAAATGGCGGACGGAAGAGAGAGGAAACAAGCTCAACCTGTAAGTAAACCGGTTTTTAAACTTGCAAATTGTTTTTTTTTTAATTTCATATAAAAATGTGTATTAAATACATGACTTTTAAATTGTTGGTTGTGAGTTAAAACGTTCAAAATAGTTAAAAATGTCAGCTTTTTCAAAAAAAAAAATCAAAATTTTCCAATTTTTCCAATTATTATTATTTTTTTTTACCCCTACGTAAAAATATGATCATTATTTATTTAAGACCGTCACAACTACTGTTATTTGCACATGGTGCCGTCCACAAAAAATTATACAAGAAGATGAAGCAAGTTTGGAAGTAAAATGGCGGACGGAAGAGAGAGGAAACAAGCTCAACCTGAAAGTAAACCTGTTTTTAAACGTGCAAATCATTTGTTTTTACATTCATATAAAAATGTGTATTAAATAAATTACTTTTAAATTGTTGGTTGTGAGTTGAAACGCTGAAAATAGTTGAAAATGTAATCTTTGTGTCATTTATTTTCCAATTTTTTCCCAATTTTTTCTAATTTTTTCCCAATTTTTTTTCAATTTTTTCCAATTTTTTCCAATTTTTTTCCAATTATTTTCCAATTTATTATTATTTTTTTACACCGACGTAAGAATAGGATAATTCTTTTTTTAAGGCCGTCACAACTACTGTTATTTGCGTATGACGCCGTCCGCAAAAAAAATATACAAGTAGATGTAGCAAGTTGGGAAGTAAAATGGCGGACGGAAGTGAGAGGAAACAAGCTCAACCTGTAAGTAAACCGGTTTTTAAACTTGCAAATTGTTTTTTTTTAACTGTCATATACAAATTTGTATTAAATAAATGACTTTTAAATTGTTGGTTGTGAGTTGAAACATTCAAAATAGTTAAAAATGTCAGCTTTTTCAAAAAAAAATTCAAATTTTTCCAATTTTTTTTTTACCCCTACTTAAAAATAGGATCATTATTTATTTAAGGCCGTCACAACTACTGTTATTTGCACATGGTGCCGTCCGCAAAAAAATATATACAAGAAGATGAAGCAAGTTTGGAAGTAAAATGGCGGACGGAAGAGAGAGGAAACAAGCTCAACCTGTAAGTAAACCGGTTTTTAAACTTGCAAATTGTTTTTTTTTTAATTTCATATAAAAATGTGTATTAAATACATGACTTTTAAATTGTTGGTTGTGAGTTAAAACGTTCAAAATATTTAAAAATGTCAGCTTTTTCAAAAACAAAATCAAAATTTTCAAATGTTTCCAATTATTATTATTTTTTTTTACCCCTACGTAAAAATATGATCATTATTTATTTAAGGCCGTCACAACTACTGTTATTTGCACATGGTGCCGTCCACAAAAAATTATACAAGAAGATGAAGCAAGTTGGGAAGTAAAATGACGGACGGAAGAGAGAGGAAACAAGCTCAACCTGTAAGTAAACCGGTTTTTAAACTTGCAAATTGTTTTTTTTTTACTTTCATATACAAATTTGTGTTAAATAAATTACTTTTAAATAGTTGGTTGTGAGTTGAAATGTTCAAAATAGTTAAAAATGACAGCTTTTTCAAAAAAAAGAATTCAAATTTTTCCAGTTTTTCCAATTTTTTTTTTTTTTTTTTTTACCCCTACGTAAAAATAGGAAAATTCTTTATTCAAGGCCATCACAACTACTGCTATTTGCGCATGGTGCCGTCCACAAAAAATTATACAAGAAGATGAAGCAAGTTTAGAAGTAAAATGGCAGACGGAAGAGAGAGGAAACAAGCTCAACCTGAAAGTAAACCTGTTTTTAAACGTGCAAATCATTTTTTTTTACATTCATATAAAAATGTGTATTAAATAAATTACTTTTAAATTGTTGGTTGTGAGTTGAAACGCTGAAAAAAGTTGAAAATGTAATCTTTTTGTCATTTATTTTCCAATTTTTTTCCATTTTTTTTCTAATTTTTCCCCATTTTTTTTCCATTTTTTTCCAATTTTTTCCAATTTTTTTCCAATTTATTATTATTTTTTTACACCGACGTAAGAATAGGATAATTCTTTTTTTAAGGCCGTCACAACTACTGTTATTTGCGTATGACGCCGTCCGCAAAAAAAATATACAAGTAGATGTAGCAAGTTGGGAAGTATAATGGCGGACGGAAGAGAGAGGAAACAAGCTCAACCTGTAAGTAAACCGGTTTTTAAACTTGCAAATCATATAAAAATGTGTATTAAAGAAATTACTTTTAAATTGTTGGTTGTGAGTAGAAACGTTGAAAATAGTTGAAAATGTCAGCTTTTTGTCATTTTTTTCCAATTTTTTTTTTTACCCCCATGTAAGAATAGGATAATTCTTTATTTAAGGCCGTCACAACTACTGTTATTTGCGCATGGTGCCATCCGCAAAAAAATATATAAGAAGATGAAACAATTTGGGAAGTAAAATGACGGACGGAAGAGAGAGGAAACAAGCTCAACCTGTAAGTAAACCTGTTTTTAAACATGCAAATCGTTTTTTTACTTTCATATGAAAATTGGTATTAAAGAAATTACTTTTAAATTGTTGGTTGTGAGTTGAAACGCTGAAAATAGTTGAAAATGTAGTCTTTTTGTCATTTTTTCCCCAATTTTTTTCCAATTTTTTTTCCAATTTTTTCCCAATTTTTTCCAATTTTTTTCGATTTTTTTTTTTTTTTTTACCCTCACGTAAGAATAGGATAATTCTTTATTTAAGGCCGTCACAACTACTGTTATTTGCGCATGACGCCGTCCGCAAAAAAAATATACAAGTAGATGAAGCAAGTTGGGAAGTAAAATGGCAGACGGAAGTGAGAGGAAACAAGCTCAACCTGTAAGTAAACCGGTTTTTAAACATTTAAATCGTTTTTTTACTTGAAAATATACATTTTTTTATTAAAGAAATGACTTTTTTGTGTGTTTGTGGAGTTGCGGCAGCAATTTGAAAAAAGTATTAAAATATTCGAGAATAATACAGATGAGTAATGAACCCCGTCTTTGTCGCACCCTTCTCGCAGAAGGATCCGTGAGCCGGGCTGCCTCGTCCTTCACATGCTCCAGAAGCCTCGTGACTAATTCGCTGGGAGGGCTGAGCTCCGGGGTGGAGATTGGGAGCAGATTTCGGCGCAGCATTTGGACGACCATATGGAACTGTTTGTGGTGCCAAGAGACCACGCAGCTCGGAAACCTGATCACCGTCTCCCTGGTGACAGCTGGAGCCCAGGCACCATCAGAACATTGGTAGACTTCTAATTTGTCATAACCGCCTCCTGTGGCAGAGAAATATGCCGCGAGATTTAGGTAAACAACGTTTCTGGAAGACGCAGGGTAAGGGTGTTGGTCAGATCTACTGACATGATCCAGACCTAACCTTGGTCAGGGATGGACTGATAGTCAGAACTATAGAGCACACCTGTATTTAAGTCGCAAATTTGAGAAGAAATAAATATTTTCACATATATACTATAAGCCGCAGATATATAGAAATATTTTGTAAATGTTTATTTGCATACCATAATTGTGTCCAAACAGTGTCTGCAGTAAAACGGCTGATCAAACAAAACAGAAGTCACCAGCTGCGGATGGTAGCTCTCCGGTCAGCTAAACAGACTCAAAAACCCCACGGGTTCCCTAAACCAGCTGGGAAGCAGCGGCAGTACATCCAGAATGCTGCTGCTCGAGTCCCGACTAGAACCGGGAAACGCGACCGTATTAGTCCAGTGCTTAGGGTCCCATGCCCTGGCTTCCTGGAGCTGAAGTGAACAGACTTTGGAACAGCTGTGCTTTTGTACATCTCTGACGTGTTAGAACCATAAGAACCATATGGGCCTGTGAGAACCTCAGAGTCAGGACCATACATGGGGAGGCTGCTTTTCAGTTTTATGCTCTTAAAATCTGGAATAGTCTTCCTGAAGATGTGAGATAGGCCTCCACGTTGGCAATGTTCAAATCTAGGCTAAAAACACTTTTAATTTATGACAACTGAAGGTATTTTATGAGGGGCCACTACTCATGGTATGAGGGGCCGTTGGGGACATTATTCAGAATGATCTCTTACATACAGTACTGAAATGCTCTCACGTAAACAACTGACATGTTCTTTTCTCACACACTACTGAAACACTCTCATACACACTACTGAAACACTCTTATACACTACTGAAACATTCTCATACACACTACTGAAACACTCTCTCACACACTACTAAAACACTCTCAGACACTACTGAAACACTCTCATACACACTACTGAAACACTCTCATACACACTACTGAAACACTCCTATACACACTACTGACAAACTCTCATAAACAACTGATATGGTTTTATGAGAGGGCATTTCAGTAGTGTATAAGTGCTCTCACATAAACAACTGATATGTTTTTATGTGAGAGCATTTCTGTAGTGTATAAGAGTGTTTCAGTAGTGTGTATGAGAGTGGTTCAGTAGTGTGTGTGAGAGTGGTTCAGGTTCATATATATATCGAACTGGCAACTAATGTTATTAAAAAAGTATAGATTTTAAATCAGTTCTGAATCGAAACAAATATATATATATATATATATATATATATATATATATATATATATATATATATATATATATATATATATATATATATATATATATATATATATATATATATATATATATATATTAGTATATGTATATATATATATATATATATATATATATATATATATATATTAGTATATGTATATATATATATATAGATATGTACAGTATATATATGTGTGTGTATGTACTGTATGTACATATGTGTGTATATATGTATATATATATATATATATATATATAGATATATATATATATATATATATATATATATATATATATAGATATATATATATATATATATATATATATATATATATATATATATATATATATATATATATGTATATATATATATATATATATATATATATATATATATATATATATATATATATATATACATATATATATATATATATATGTATATATATATATATATATATATATATATATATATATATATATATATATATACATATATACACACATATGTATATATACACACATACATGTTTATACACACACATAAATATATATATATACATATATACACATATATGTACATACAGTATATACACACACATATATATACTGTACATATATATATATATATATATATATATATATATATATATATATATTTATATATATATATATATATATATATATATATATATATATATATATATATATATATATATATATATATAAATACATATACTAATATATATATATATATTTATATATTTGTATCGATTCAGAACTGATTTAAAATCTATACTTTTTTAATAACATTAGTTGCCAGTTCGATGATCCATGTTATGTAGACCACAAGAAAGTGTTTTGAATGTGGCAGAAATAAATAATTTATGACGCCTCTAAAAGAATCCGAATGGAGAATCGGTGATCCGGGAACCAAAACCGGAACGGTCCAAATCCAAACAATGCCCCGACGCCCGTTCCAGGACTACAAAACGGTGAGTTGTTTGTGTTCTTGCTCGTGTTTAGAAGTCTGCGCAAGAACGTAGTCCTGCTCCAAGTGGCTGTCAGTCAAGCTCAAACGCTCCCTGAAGTCCCCGAAGAGCGCTGTTGTTTCTCGGAGCTTGTCTGTAAATATACCCCATTAATATTTCATCCGACGGTTTCTTTCCTCGCAGGGTTCTCTCGCCGCACCTTGTTGTTTCCCCCCAACCCCCTTTGTCGGTTTGGACCTTGTACTTCACCTTGTTGTTTCCCCCCAACCCCCATTTATTGGTTTGGACCTTGTACTTCACCTTGTTGTCCCCCCCCTTTGTCGGAGTGGACCTTGTACTTCACCTTGTTGTTTCCCCTCCTTTGTCAGAGTGGACTGTGTACTTCACCTTGTTGTTCCCCCCCTTTGTCTGAGTGGACCTTATACTTCAATTTGTTGTTTCCCCCCCTTTTGTCTGAGTGGACCTTGTACTTCACACTTCACCTTGTTGTTTCCCCTCCTTTGTCAGAGTGGACTGTGTACTTCACCTTGTTGTTCCCCCCCTTTGTCGGAGTGGACCTGATACTTCAATTTGTTGTTTCCCCCCCTTTTGTCGGAGTGGACCTTGTACTTCACACTTCACCTTGTTGTTTCCCCCCCTTTGTCGGTTTGGACCTTGTACTTCACCTTGTGGTTTCCCCCCACTTTGTCGGACTGGACCTTGTACTTCACTTTGTTGTTTCCCCCCACTTTGTCGGAATGGACCTTGTACTTCACCTTGTTGTTTCCCCCCACTTTGTCGGAATGGACCTTGTACTTCACCTTGTTGTTTCCCCCCAACCCCCTTTTATTGGTTTGGACCTTGTACTTCACCTTGTTGCCCCCCCCTTTGTCGGAGTGGACCTTGTACTTCACCTTGTTGTTTCCCCTCCTTTGTCAGAGTGGACTGTGTACTTCACCTTGTTGTTCCCCCCCTTTGTCTGAGTGGACCTTATACTTCAATTTGTTGTTTCCCCCCCTTTTGTCTGAGTGGACCTTGTACTTCACACTTCACCTTGTTGTTTCCCCCCCTTTGTCGGTTTGGACCTTGTACTTCACCTTGTTGTTTCCCCCCACTTTGTCGGCCTGGACCTTGTACTTCACCTTGTTGTTTCCCCCCCTTTGTCGAACTGGACCTTGTACTTCACCTTGTTGTTCCCCTCCCTTTGTCTGAGTGGACCTTGTACTTCACCTTGTTGTTTCTCCCCCCTTTGTCGAACTGGACCTTGTACTTCACCTTGTTGTTCCCCTCCCTTTGTCGGAGTGGACCTTATACCTCACCTTGTTGTTCCCCCCCTTTGTCGGAGTGGACCTTGTACTTCACCTTGTTGTTTCCCCCCCTTTGTCGGAGTGGACCTTATACCTCACCTTGTTGTTGCCCCCCCCCTTTGTCGGAGTGGACCTTATACTTCACCTTGTTGTTCCCCCCCTTTGTCGGAGTGAACCTCGTACTTCACCTTGTTGTACCCCTTTGTCGGAGTGGACCTTGTACTTCATCTTGTTGTTCCCCTCCCTTTGTCGGAGTGGACCTTGTACTTCTTCTTCTCGTTTTCCCCCCTTTGTCGGAGTGGACCTTGTACTTCACTTTGTTGTTTCCCCCCTTTGTCAGAGTGGACCTCATACTTCACCTTGTTGTTCCCCCCCCTTTGTCGGAGTGAACCTCGTACTTCACCTTGTTGTACCCCTTTGTCGGAGTGGACCATGTACTTCATCTTGTTGTTCCCCTTCCTTTGTCGGACTGGACCTTGTACTTCACCTTGTTGTTTCCCCCACTTTGTCGGACTGGACCTTGTACTTCACCTTGTTGTTTCCCCCCTTTGTCGGCCTGGACCTTGTACTTCACCTTGTTGTTTCGCCCCACTTTGTCGGGATGGACCTTGTACTTCACCTTGTTGTTTCCCCCCCTTTGTCGGAGAGGACCTTGTACTTCACCTTCTTGTTCCCCCCCCTTTGTCGAACTGGACCTTGTACTTCACCTTGTTGTTCCCCCCCCTTTGTCGGAGTGGACCTTGTACTTCACCTTGTTGTTTCCCCCTTTTGTCGGAGTGGACCTTGTACTTCACCTTGTCTTCCCCCTTTGTCGTAGTGGACCTTGTACTTCACCTTGTTGTTTCACCCCCTTTGTTGGAGTGGACCTTGTACTTCACCTTGTTGTTTCCCTCACTTTGTCGGACTGGACCTTCTACTTCACCTTGTTTCCCTCCCCCCTTTGTCGGAGTGGACCTTATACTTCACCTTGTTTTCCCCCTTTGTCGGAGTGGACCTTGTACTTCAACTTGTTTTTCCCCCTTTGTCGGAGTGAACCTTGTACTTCATCTTGTTGTTCCCCTCCCTTTGTCTGAGTGGACCTTGTACTTCACCTTGTTGTTTCCCCTCCTTTGTCAGAGTGGACTGTGTACTTCACCTTGTTGTTCCCCCCTTTGTCGGAGTGGACCTTATACTTCAATTTGTTGTTTCCCCCCCCTTTTGTCGGAGTGGACCTTGTACTTCACCTTGTTGATCCCCCCTCCCCCCCCTTTTTGTCTGAGTGGACCTTGTACTTCACACTTCACCTTGTTGTTTCCCCCCCTTTTGTCGGAGTGGACCTTGTACTTCACCTTGTTGTTTCCCCCCAACCCCTTTTGTCGGTTTGGACCTTGTACTTCACCTTGTTGTTACCCCCCAACCCCCTTTTATTGGTTTGGACCTTGTACTTCACCTTGTTGTCCCCCCCCCCCCCCCTTTGTCGGAGTGGACCTTGTACTTCACCTTGTTGTTTCCCCTCCTTTGTCAGAGTGGACTGTGTACTTCACCTTGTTGTTCCCCCCCTTTGTCTGAGTGGACCTTATACTTCAATTTGTTGTTACCCCCCCTTTTGTCTGAGTGGACCTTGTACTTCACACTTCACCTTGTTGTTTCCCCCCCTTTGTCGGTTTGGACCTTGTACTTCACCTTGTTGTTTCCCCCCCTTTTTTGTCGGACTGGACCTTGTACTTCACCTTGTTGTTTCCCCCCCTTTGTCGAACTGGACCTTGTACTTCACCTTGTTGTTCCCCCCTTTTGTCGGAGTGGACCTTGTACTTCACCTTGTTGTTTCCCCCCCCATTTTCGGAGTGGACCGTGTACTTCACCTTGTTGTTTCCCCCCCTTTGTCGGAGTGGACCTTATACTTCATCTTGTTGTTCCCCTCCCTTTGTCGGACTGGACCTTATACTTCATCTTGTTGTTCCCCCGCTTTGTCGGAGTGGACCTTGTACTTCACCTTGTTGTCCCCCCCCCCCCTTTGTCGAACTGGACCTAGTACTTCACCTTGTTGTTCCCCCCCCCCTTTGTCGGAGTGGACCTTGTACTTCACCTTGTTTCCCCCCCCCTTTGTCGGAGAGGACCTTGTACTTCATCTTGTTGTTCCCCTTCCTTTGTCGGAGAGGACCTTGTACTTCATCTTGTTGTTCCCCTCCTTTGTCGGAGTGGACCTTATAATTCATCTTGTTGTTCCCCTCCTTTTGTCGGACTGGACCTTATACTTCATCTTGTTGTTCCCCCGCTTTGTCGGAGTGGACCTTATACTTCATCTTGTTGTTCCCCTCCCTTTGTCGGACTGGACCTTATACTTCATCTTGTTGTTCCCCCGCTTTGTCGGAGTGGACCTTGTACTTCACCTTGTTGTTTCCCCCCACTTTGTCGGAATGGACCTTGTACTTCATCTTGTTGTTCCCCTTCCTTTGTCGGACTGGACCTTGTACTTCATCTTGTTGTTCCCCTCCCTTTGTCGGAATGGACCTTGTACTTCACCTTGTTGTTTACCCCCCTTTGTCGGAGAGGACCTTGTACTTCATCTTGTTGTTCCCCTCCCTTTGTCGGAGTGGACCTTATACCTCACCTTGTTGTTCCCCCCCCTTTGTCGGAGTGGACCTTATACTTCACCTTGTTTTCCCCCTTTGTTGGAGTGGACCTTGTACTTCACCTTGTTGAACCCCTTTGTCGGAGTGAACCTCGTACTTCACCTTGTTGTACCCCTTTGTCGGAGTGGACCTTATACTTCACCTTGTTGTACCCCCCCTTTGTCGGAGTGAACCTCGTACTTCACCTTGTTGAACCCCTTTGTCGGAGTGGACCTTGTACTTCATCTTGTTGTTCCCCTCCTTTGTCGGAGTGGACCGTGTAGTTCACCTTGTTGTTTCCCCCCCTTTGTCGGAGAGGACCTTGTACTTCATCTTGTTGTTCCCCTCCCTTTGTCGGAGTGGACCTTATACCTCACCTTGTTGTTCTCCCCCTTTGTCTGAGTGGACCGTATACTTCATCTTGTTGTTCCCCTCCCTTTGTCGGACTGGACCTTATACTTCATCTTGTTGTTCCCCCGCTTTGTCGGAGTGGACCTTGTACTTCACTTTGTTGTTTCCCCCCTTTGTCGGAGTGGACCTTGTACTTCATCTTGTTGTTCCCCTCCCTTTGTCTGAGTGGACCTTGTACTTCACCTTGTTGTTTCCCCCCACTTTGTCGGACTGGACCTTGTACTTCATCTTGTTGTTCCCCTCCCTTTGTCGGAGTGGACCTTATACCTCACCTTGTTGTTCCCCCCCCTTTGTCGGAGTGGACCTTATACTTCACCTTGTTGTTCCCCGCCTTTGTCGGAGTGAACCTTGTACTTCACCTTGTTGTTGCCCCCCCCTTTTTCGGAGAGGACCTTGTACTTCATCTTGTTGTTCCCCCCCCTTTGTCGGAGTGGACCTTATACTTCACCTTGTTGTTTCTCCCCCTTTGTCGGAGTGGACCTTGTACTTCATCTTGTTGTTTTCCCCCTCTTTGTCGGAGTGGACTGTGTACTTCACCTTGTTGATTGTCCCCCCTTTGTCGGTTTGGACCTTGTACTTCACCTTGTTGTTCCCCCCCTTTGTCGGAGTGGACCTTGTACTTCACCTTGTTGTTTTCCCCCTTTGTCGGAGTGAACCTCATACTTCACCTTGTTGTACCCCTTTGTCGGAGTGGACCTTGTACTTCACCTTGTCTCCCCCCTTTGTCGTAGTGGACCTTGTACTTGGTGCTCATCAAGCCATCATCGGCCAAGTGTTTTCTGCCTGAAGGCACATTTCTCCCGTTTGCCTCTGATGTCATTGTTTTGCAGCCGGTGCGCCAAACAAAGGTTCTCCCGATCTATACGGCTCTGAAGCCTCACAACTCCCGGCCAGAGCTCTCACAAACTGACTGTTTAGCGGACAAATTAACGACTCTGGAACAGAGGCTGGCGGTAACAGGGGAGTAATTGCTCGAATGGAACCGGCGTATCAGCGGGGTCAAATAGGTCTTGGCGGGCCGAGGGCGGGAGCCGTGAACCAAGACTGGAAGTCTCATTGCACTTAGAAGAGCTCTGGGAAAGGCTTGGGGGAAATAGCCTGAGTGTTTTGCTTGCACAATGGTAATGTTCTCTAATGCTGATGGTTGATCTCTCAGCGGGCGGCCTCGCAATTCTCAGGTGGGCCCTTTCCGAAAGCGCCGGCCGCATTAAGTGGATGGGAGATTTTCCAAACGCACCAGCGCGTGTGCGGGCCGCCGGTTATCGCGTGACACGACTCGGCTGTCTAGTGTTCTTTGGCGGGCTGCCCCCGGATTTGACCGAGCAGAACGGGGCCATCAAAGCCAGTCGGGCTGACGGTGCGGCGGATCCTGTTTGTTGGCGAGAGCAGACGGAGAAGTGCAAGAATAGAATAATTATTTATTTAAGGCCGTCAGAGCTGCTGTTATTTGTGCATGGTGCCGTCCGCCAAAACTTTAAAAGAAGAAGAAGCAGGTTGGGGAGTAAAATGGCGGATGTAAGAGAGAGGAAACATGCTCAAACTATAAGTAAACCTGTTTTTAAACATGCAAATATTTTTTTTTACTTGCAAATATGTTTTTTTTATATTAAATACATTTATTTTTAATTGTTGGTCGTGAGTAGAAACGTTGAAAATAGTATAAAATATCAGCTTTTTCTCAGTATATTCCAATTTATTATTTAATTTTTTTTATTTTTTTATTTCCCCCCCGTAAGAATAGAATAATTATTTATTTAAGGCCGTCAGAGCTACTGTTATTTGCGCATGGTGCCGTCTGCCAAAAACTATAAAAGAAAAAGAAGCAGGTTGGGGAGTAAAATGGCGGATGTAAGAGGGAGGAAACATGCTCAAACTATAAGTAAACCTGTTTTTAAACGTGCAAATTGTTTTTTTTACTTGCAAAAATGATTTTTTTATATTAAAGAAATGACTTTTTAATTGTTGGTCGTGAGTAGAAACGTTGAAAATAGTATAAAATATCAGCTTTTTCTCATTATATTCCAATTTATTATTTTATTTTTTTATTTTTTTACTTCCCCCCCGTAAGAATAGAATAATTATTTACTTACGGCCGTCAGAGCTACTGTTATTTGCGCATGGTGCCGTCTGCCAAAACTATAAAAGAAGAGGAAGCAGGTTGGGGAGTAAAATGGCGGATGTAAGAGAAAGGAAACAAGTTCAACCTGTAAGTAAACCTGTTTTTAAACATGCAAATCATTTTTTTTACTCGCAAATCGTTTTTTTTTTCATTAAATAAATGACTTTTAAATTGTTGATCGTGAGTAGAAACGTTAAAATTGTCAGCTTTTTCACATTATATTAAAATTGGTTCCTGTTTTCTTTTACTTTCCCCCCCTGTAAGAATAGAATAATTCTTTATTTAAGGCCGTCAGAGCTACTGTTATTTGCGCATGGTGCCGTCCGCCAAAACTTTAAAAGAAAAAGAAGCAGGTTGGGGAGTAAAATGGCGGATGTAAGAGGGAGGAAACATGCTCAAACTATAAGTAAACCTGTTTTTAAACATGCAAATTGTTTTTTTTACTTGCAAATAAGATTTTTTTATATTAAAGACATTTCTTTTAAATTGTTGGTCGCGAGTAGAAACGTTGAAAATAGTATAAAATGTCAGCTTTTTCTCATTATATTCCAATTTATTATTTTATTATTTTATTTTTATACTTCCCCCCGTAAGAATAGAATAATTATTTATTTAAGGCCGTCAGAGCTACTGTTATTTGCGCATGGTGCCGTCTGCCAAAACTATAAAAGAAAAAGAAGCAGGTTGGGGAGTAAAATGGCGGATGTAAGAGAGAGGAAACAAGATCAACCTGTAAGTAAACCTGTTTTTAAACATGCAAATCATTTTTTTTTACTCGCAAGTCTTTTTTTTTTTCATTAAATAAATGACTTTTAAATTGTTGGCTGTGAGTAGAAACATTAAAAATGTCAGCTTTTTCACATTATATTAAAATTGGTTCCTGTTTTCTTTTACTTTCCCCCCCTGTAAGAATAGAATAATTATTTATTTAAGGTCGTCAGAGCTACTGTTATTTGCGCATGGTGCCGTCCGCCAACACTTTAAAAGAAGCAGGTTGGGGAGTAAAATGGCGGATGTAAGAGGGAGGAAACATGCTCAAACTATAAGTAAACCTGTTTTTAAACGTGCAAATTGTTTTTTTTACTTGCAAATATGATTTTTTTATATTAAAGAAATGACTTTTTAATTGTTGGTCGTGAGTAGAAACGTTGAAAATAGTATAAAATATCAGCTTTTTCTCACTATATTCCAATGTATTATTTTATTTTTTTATTTTTTTATTTCCCCCCCGTAAGAATAGAATAATTATTTATTTAAGGCCGTCAGAGCTACTGTTATTTGCGCATGGTGCCGTCCGCCAAAACTATAAGAGAAGAAGAAGCAGGTTGGGGAGTAAAATGGTGGATGTAAGAGAGAGGAAACAAGTTCAACCTGTAAGTAAACCTGTTTTTAAACATGCAAATCATTTTTTTTACTCGCAAGTCGTTTTTTTTTTCATTAAATAAATGACTTTTAAATTGTTGGTCGTGAGAAGAAACGTTAAAAATGTCAGCTTTTTCACATTATATTAAAATGTGTTCCTGTTTTCTTTTACTTTCCCCCCTGTAAGAATAGAATAATTATTTATTTAAGGCCGTCAGAGCTACTGTTATTTGCGCATGGTGCCGTCCGCCAAAACTATAAAAGAAGAAGAAGCAGGTTGGGGAGTAAAATGGCGGATGTAAGAGAGAGGAAACATGCTCAAACTATAAGTAAACCTGTTTTTAAACATGCAAATTGTTTTTTTTACTTGCAAATATGATTTTTTTTATATTAAAGAAATTACTTTTTAATTGTTGATCATGAGTAGAAACATTGAAATTAGTTGAAAATATCAGCTTTTTCTTATTATATTCCAATTTATTTTTTTTATTTTTTTATTTTTTTACCTACCCCCCTGTAAGAATAGAATAATTATTTATTTACGGCCGTCAGAGCTACTGTTTTTTGCGCATGGTGCCGTCCGCCAAAACTATAAAAGAAGAAGAAGCAGGTTGGGGAGTAAAATGGCGGATGTAAGAGAGAGGAAAGAAGTTCAACCTGTAAGTAAACCTGTTTTTAAACATCAAAATGATTTTTTTTACTCGCAAGTCGTTTGTTTTTTCATTAAATAAATGACTTTTAAATTGTTGGTTGTGAGTAGAAACGTTAAAAATGTCAGCTTTTTCACATTATATTAAAATTGGTTCCTGTTTTCTTTTACTTTCCCCCCCTGTAAGAATAGAATCATTCTTTATTTAAGGCCGTCAGAGCTACTGTTATTTGCGCATGGTGCCGTCCGCCAAAACTTTAAAAGAAGAAGAAGCAGGTTGGGGAGTAAAATGGCGGATGTAAGAGGGAGGAAACATGCTCAAACTATAAGTAAATCTGTTTTTAAACGTGCAAATTGTTTTTTTTACTTGCAAATATGATTTTTTTATATTAAAGACATTTCTTTTTAATTGTTGGTCGTGAGTAGAAACTTTGAAAATAGTATAAAATGTCAGCTTTTTCTCATTATATTCCAATTTATTATTATTATTTTTTTGTTTTTTACTTCCCCCCCATAAGAATAGAATAATTATTTATTTAAGGCCGTCAGAGCTACTGTTATTTGCGCATGGTGCCGTCCGCCAAAGCTATAAAAGAAGAAGAAGCAGGTTGGGGAGTAAAATGGCGGATGTAAGAGAGAGGAAACAAGTTCAACCTGTAAGTAAACCTGTTTTTAAACATGCACATCGTTTTTTTTTACTCGCAAGTCGTTTTTTTTTTTCATTAAATAAATTACTTTTAAATTGTTGGTCGTGAGTAGAAACGTTAAAAATGTCAGCTTTTTCACATTATATTAAAATTGGTTCCTGTTTTCTTTTAGTTTCCCCCCCTGTAAGAATAGAATAATTATTTATTTAAGGTCGTCAGAGCTACTGTTATTTGCGCATGGTGCCGTCTGCCAAAACTTTAAAAGAAGAAGAAGCAGGTTGGGGAGTAAAATGGCAGATGTAAGAGGGAGGAAACATGCTCAAACTATAAGTAAACCTGTTTTTAAACGTGCAAATTGTTTTTTTACTTGCAAATATGATTTTTTTATATTAAAGAAATGTATTTTTAATTGTTGGTCGTGAGTAGAAACGTTGAAAATAGTATAAAATATCAGCTTTTTCTCATTATATTCCAATTTATTATTTTATTTTTTTATTTTTTTACTTCCCCCCCGTAAGAATAGAATAATTATTTATTTAAGGCCGTCAGAGCTACTGTTATTTGCGCATGGTGCCGTCCGCCAAAACTATAAAAGAAGAAGAAGCAGGTTGGGGAGTAAAATGGCGGCTGTAAGAGAGAGGAAACAAGTTCAACCTGTAAGTAAACCTGTTTTTAAACTTGCAAATCATTTTTTTTACTCGCAAGTTTTTTTTTTTTCATTAAATAAATGACTTTTAAATTGTTGGTCGTGAGTAGAAACGTTAAAAATGTCAGCTTTTTCACATTATATTAAAATTGGTTCCTGTTTTCTTTTACTTTCCCCCCCTGTAAGAATAGAATCATTCTTTATTTAAGGCCGTCAGAGCTACTGTTATTTGCGCATGGTGCCGTCCGGCAAAACTTTAAAAGAAGAAGAAGCAGGTTGGGGAGTAAAATGGCGGATGTAAGAGAGAGGAAACATGCTCAAACTATAAGGAAATCTGTTTTTAAACGTGCAAATTGTTTTTTTTACTTGCAAATATGATTTTTTTTATATTAAAGAAATTACATTTTAATTGTTGATCATGAGTAGAAATGTTGAAAATAGTTGAAAATGTCAGCTTTTTTCTCATTATATTCCAATTTATTATTTTATTTTTTTATTTTTTTATTTCCCCCCCGTAAGAATAGAATAATTATTTATTTAAGGCCGTCACAGCTACTGTTATTTGCGCATGGTGCCGTCCGCCAAAACTATAAGAGAAGAAGAAGCAGGTTGGGGAGTAAAATGGCGGATGTAAGAGAGAGGAAACAAGTTCAACCTGTAAGTAAACCTGTTTTTAAACATGCAAATAATTGTTTTTACTCTCAAGTCGGTTTTTTTTTCATTAAAAAAATGACTTTTAAATTGTTGGTCGTGAGTAGAAACGTTAAAAATGTCAGCTTTTTCACATTATATTACAATGTGTTCCTGTTTTCTTTTACTTCCCCCCCCGTAAGAATAGAATAATAATTTATTTAAGGCCGTCAGAGCTACTGTTTTTTGCGCATGGTGCCGTCCGCCAAAACTTTAAAAGAAGAAGAAGCAGGTTGGGGAGTAAAATGTCGGATGTAAGAGGGAGGAAACATGCTCAAACTATAAGTACATCTGTTTTTAAACGTGCAAATTGTTTTTTTTACTTGCAAATATGATTTTTTTATATTAAAGAAATTTATTTTTAATTGTTGGTCGTGAGTAGAAACGTTGAAAATAGTATAAAATATCAGCTTTTTTTCATTATATTCCAATGTATTATTTTATTTTATTTTATTTTTTCCCCCCCGTAAGAATAGAATAATTTTTTATTTAAGGCCGTCAGAGCTTCTGTTATTTGCGCATGGTGCCGTCCGGCAAAACTATAAAAGAAGAGGAAGCAGGTTGGGGAGTAAAATGGCGGATGTAAGAGAGAGGAAACATGCTCAAACTATAAGTAAACCTGTTTTTAAACGTGCAAATTGTTTTTATTATTGCAAATATGATTTTTTTATATTAAACACATTTCTTTGTAATTGTTGGTCGTGAGTAGAAACGTTGAAAATAGTATAAAATATCAGCTTTTTCTCAGTATATTCCAATTTATTATTTTATTTTTTTATTTCTCCCCGTAAGAATAGAATAATTATTTATTTAAGGTCGTCAGAGCTACTGTTATTTGCGCATGGTGCCGTCCGCCAAAACTATAAGAGAAGAAGAAGCAGGTTGGGGAGTAAAAAGGCGGATGTATGAGAGAGGAAACAAGTTCAACCTGTAAGTAATCCTGTTTTTAAACATGCAAATCGTTTTTTTTACTCACAAATCTATTTTATTTTTATTAAATTGAAAGACTTCTTCTCCAGTACACTGGTATCTAAACGTACAAGTGCCTTCACTTACGAGTCTTATAATCGGAGGCGGGTCGTAAAGCGCTACTTTTAACTCCGTTATGTAACTTTCTGGAGAAATTGTACTTTTTAATTTTGCTAACATTTAAAACATTCAAATCCTAAATAACACTGCACCAGCACCACTTAAGCACTTTGTCCAGTTTATGTCTGCTGTGACAACTAGAAACACACGAGCGCTCCTAGATGTAAAACATATTTTTGTACAATCAGCCTTTTCATATAAGTCGATAAAGGAATGGAACGACCTCACAACAAACTTGAAAAGTCTAACGGATTACTTTTCACTCACAGTCGCACTTAAAACTTTGAAGCAATCAAAGCTGCTCACATGGTCACTGAGGTGGGCACTAGGTTAACCCACATTTCAACTCAATGTGTATTATGTTTATGCATTAACTGTGAGGTGTTTTTGTTAAAATCATGGTTGTTTTTTCAAATGACAGATGTGAACAAGAGCATGTATTGTCTAGTTATGATGTAAAGGAGAGGTGTGCATTTTATGACTTTTCTTAATTTGATTGATTGATTGATTCTTAATTTGACACCAGCAGATGACATGGCACCCCAAACCATCACCCAACCATGCAAATTTTGCATTTCCTTTGGAAATCGAGGTCCCAGAGTCTGGAGGAAGACAGGAGAGGCACAGGATCCACGTTGCCTGAAGTCTAGTGTAAAGTTTCTACCATCAGTGATGGTTTGGGGTGCCATGTCATCTGCTGGTGTCGGTCCACTCTGTTTCCTGAGATCCAGGGTCAACGCAGCCGTCTACCAGCAAGTTTTAGAGCACTTCATGCTTCCTGCTGCTGACCTGCTCTATGGAGATGGAGATTTCAAGTTCCAACAGGACTTGGCGCCTGCACACAGCGCAAAATCTACCCGTGCCTGGTTTACGGACCATGGTATTTCTGTTCTACATTGGCCCGCCAACTCCCCTGACCTTAGCCCCATAGAAAATCTGTGGGGTATTGTGAAAAGGAAGATGCAGAATGCCAGACCCAAAAACGCAGAAGAGTTGAAGGCCACTATCAGAGCAACCTGAGCAGTGCCAGAAACTCATCGACTCCATGCCACGCCGCGTTAACGCAGTAATTGAGGCAAAAGGAGCTCCAACCAAGTATTGAGTATTGTACATGCTCATATTTTTCATTTTCATACTTTTCAGTTGGCCAACATTTCTAAAAATCCCTTTTTTGTATTAGCCTTAAGTAATATTCTAATTTTGTGACACACGGAATTTTGGATTTTCATTTGTTGCCACTTCAAATCATCAAAATTAAATGAAATAAACATTTGAATGCATCAGTCTGTGTGCAATGAATACATATAATGTACAAGTTACACCTTTTGAATGCAATTACTGAAATAAATCAAGTTTTTCAAAATATTCTAATTTACTGGCTTTTACCTGTATACATAATATAATAAAATACATATATGTATATATAGCTAGAATTCACTGAAAGTCAAGTATTTATTTTATATATATATATATATATATACATAATATAATAAAATACATATATGTATATATAGCTAGAATTCACTGAAAGTCAAGTATTTATTTTATATATATATATATATATATATATATATATATATATATATATATATATATATATATATATATATATATATATATATATACATATATACATAATATAATAAAAAAAAATATATATACATAATATAATAAAATACATATATGTATATATAGCTAGAATTCACTGAAAGTCAAGTATTTATTTTATATATATATATATATATATATATATATATATATATATATATATATATATGTATATATATATATACATATATACATAATATAATGAAAAAATATATATATATATACATAATATAATAAAATACATATATGTATATATAGCTAGAATTGACTGAAAGTCAAGTATTTATTTTATATATATATATATATATATATATATATACATATATATATATATATATATATATATATATATATATACATATATATACATAATATAATAAAAAAATATATATATACATAATATAATAAAATACATATATGTATATATAGCTAGAATTCACTGAAAGTCAAGTATTTATTTTATATATATATATATATATATATATATATATATATATATATATATATATATATATATATATATATATATATATATATATACATAATATAATAAAATACATATATGAAAATATAGCTAGAATTCACTGAAAGTCAAGTATTTATTTTATATATATATATATATATATATATATATATATATATACATATATACATAATATAATTAAAAATATATATATATATACATAATATAATAAAATACATATATGTATATATAGCTAGAATTCACTGAAAGTCAAGTATTTATTTTATATATATATATATATATATATATATATATATATATATATATATATATATATATATATATATATATATATATATATATTAGGGCTGCAACAACTAATCGATTAAATTGATTAAAATCGATTATAAAAATAGTTGGCGATTAATTTAGTCATCGATTCGTTAGATCTATGCTATGCGCATGCGCAGAGGCATTTTTTTATTTTTCTATTATTATTTCTATTTTTTTATAAACCTTTATTTATAAACTGCAACATGTACAAACAGCTGAGAAACAATAATCAAAATAAGTATGGTGCCAGTATGCTGGGTTTTTTTTCAATAAATTACTGGAAAGGATAGAAATGTAGTTAGTCTCTTTTATCCGATTATTAATCGATTAATCGAAGTAACAATCGACAGATTAATCGATTATCAAACTAATCGTTAGTTGCAGCCCTAATATATATATATATATATATATATATATATATATATATATATATATATATATATATATATATATATATATAAAAGAAATACTTGAATTTCAGTGAATTCTAGCTATGAATATACTCCACCCCCCTTAACCCGCCTTTGGCCCCGCCCACCTCAAACCCCCCCCAACCCCCAAATCTCCCGAATTCGGAGGTTTTAAGGTTGGCAAGTATGCCATAAGCACCAATTGAGCTTGCAAGTGGAGGCGCTACTGCACTCGTTTTCGAGCAGGAAGTGCCAACAAGCGCGGTTTCCTGTCAAGGAAATTGCCGGGCGCTAGCAGCTGGGCACACAAGGCGAGATCACACGGAATGGAGAAGAAAGAATGCTTCACGCTGGACTGTAACTTAGATATGTGGTTTGGGGAGAAAAGAGACGGGCTATGGATTTTAATCCGCCAGTCGATAAAGGTCAGCGCTTTATTCCGCGGCCCCACATCAAAGTGTAAATCCGCTGATTGCGGGCCCGTGAATGGCGAGACAACAAGGCTCCATTTGTGGCGCCTTTCTATGGCGCAGTGTGCGGAGGACCCCGCGTGCGCGCCGCCATAATACGGGGACTTTCTATCCGGGGCCCCCCCCCCCCGGATCAATGGGCTGCGTGACCTTTGCATTGTGCCGCCAGCTTGGCCTGTGATGTCACGCCATCCATCCAGCGGCCCACTTAAAGACTGAAAAGGAAGGGCCCACACCTTCCTCCCACTGAGACACAGAAAAAGGCGGCGGCATGAAAGGCGTCGGCGGAAAATGTATCCACCTGAATCGGGACGGGAGACTCGCCAAGATGGCTCCCGCTCGCCGCCGCTGAGTCAGCATTTTGGGGTGTTATTATCTATTCCTCTTTTTCCTACTTTGGGGGCCATTTTTGATATTATGTCATTTTGTAAACAAAAGTCAAAAACATTATTATTTAAAGACAAATTATAGGTATATTATTATTAATTGTCACTTGTTTCTCAGAATATTATCATTTGTCGGCTCTTTTTTTCTTACATTTTCCGTGATCATGATAATAAACACAATAGTATGATTGCGTAACTGCATGGGTGACAAAAGTTGTGCCTGTACAAAAAATATTTCTGCTCAGTTCGTTTTATTTATACTGTATATATAAAAAATAGTATTTTATTTAAAAAAATAAAAATAAAATACTATACATTTTCTGTGTGCGACCCTAATTTACCCCTAATTTAAAATATTTGAAGCTCTCAAAATAAAAATAAAAAATACAAAGAAAATATAGAATTATTTAATTTGAAAAATGACAACAATAATAAACACATTTAAATGTGTCACTGAACATTTTTTTGTACAGGAAAAAAAAAAAAAAGGCACATTATGCAGTTACACAACCGTAATAATATTATATTATTAGTATTCTTTTCTTATGGGGGAAAAACAAAAACAAGAGTAGAAATGTAAAAAAAAACCCCCAAAAAACAGCAAAACATCGGAATGTAATGAGAAGAAACAAACCCATTGACAAATAATTCTAAAAATCTACTTTGTCACTTATATGATAAAACACTCACACCAAATATATATATATATATATATATATATATATATATATATATATATATATATATATATATATATATATATATATATATATATATATATTTGGTGTGAGTGTTTTAAAAATAGTGCTCGATACCGTAGTAGAGCGCAATATATGTATGTGTAGGAAAAAAAAATAAAAATAAAATAAAAAATAAAAAAATCTCCTGATAATTGAGGGAACCCCTCATGAAACAGGCCTGTAGAGATGAAGTAGTCTTGTGATTTTTTTTTCCCACACATACATATATATATATATATATATATATATATATATATATATATATATATATATATATATATATATATATATATATATATATATATATATATATATATATATACATCTATATATATATATAAATAAAATAAATACTTGAATTTCAGTGTTCGTTTATTTACATAGATACACACACATAACACTCCTCTCTACTCATTGTTGTATTTGAAAGTGCAATGCTTTGCAGCCAGTAGCACAGCCTATATATATATATATATATATATATATATATATATATATATATATATATATATATATATATATATATATATATATATATATATATATATTTACATCCTGAAAATATGCAAACAAAATTGTGTTTAGATAATTGATACTTCAAACTTGCATAAATAAATATTAAGGAATATAACATAACTTGGCTTCTGAGAGCTTCAAAATGTAATGAATAAAATGCTAAAGTTGTTGATAAACAAGCAATTATTTTAATAATTAAATATAGTCATTTTAAATGAATTATTATGATAATTTAAAATTAATTATTTCAAATATGTTTATTTTAATGTATAATTCTAATGCCTGGATGTAATAAGGAGTCAGAAAAAATACAAATAAAAATACAATTAATTTTGATGTTTTTAGCAAATTATAGTAATCAATTATTATTATTATTTTTTTTTTAAATTAATACATATATTTATTTTTAGGTAAGATAAACATAATAATACAATTTATCTCTTGTCTGGATGATTTAGTTCTTGTCACCCTGTTGTCCTCCCGTTGTGATAAAAGGCTGTCCTCACTCAGGTCCGCATGGAGCTGGAGGGGGCGTGGCCTCCAGCTCCGGCTGAAAATCGGGAGATTTTCGGGAGAATAAAACACTCACACCAAATATATATATATATATATATATATATATATATATATATATATATATATATATATATATATATATATATATATATATATATATATATATATATATATATGTATATATATATATATATATATATATATATATATATATATATATATATATATATATATATATATATATATATATATTTGGTGTGAGTGTTTTATCATATAAGTTCATAAATGTTATACATTTATGAACTTATATGATAAAACACTCACACTCATTACATTCCGATGTTTTGCTGTTTTTTGGTTGGTTTTTTTACATTTCTACTCTTGTTTTTGTTTTTCCCCCATAAGAAAAGAATACTAATAATATAATAATATTACGGTTGTGTAACTGCATAATGTGTCTTTTTTTTTTTTTCTTGTACAAAAAAATCAATGTTCAGTGACACATTTAACTGTGTTTATTATTGTTGTCATTTTTCAAATTAAATAATTCTATATTTTCTTTGTATTTTTTTTATTTTTATTTTTATTTTGAGAGTTTCAAATATTTGAAATTAAGGGTAAATTAGGGTCGCACACTGAAAATTAATAGTATTTATTTATTTTTAAATAAAAAAATAAAAAAGCCCAAAAACGGGTATGATATATTTTTAAAAACACACCTTTGTTATAGGTGCTTGGATGTATTATTGTTGATTATTAATTTGAACATTTGAGCTTTTTCTAATTATAAATCCAATTGTTTGCTTGTTTTTTTTAAAAACATTTCTGTTTGCCACCCCCCCATATAATAATAATACTATAATAATATTACGATCGTGTAACTGCATACTGTGTTGAAACAAAAATTGTGCGAAAATAAAAAAAAATCAGTGAATCAGTGTTTATTATTGTTGTAATTATTCAAATTGATAAGTTAATATTTCCTAATTGAATAACCACATATTTGTATTTTGTTTTAAATAATGTCTTATATCTGGTGTGTCTAAATGTTTTCCACCAAGAGTTGCGTACTGAAAATTCAAAGTAGGTAGAGGCAATTTTTATAAATGTTTTTAAATAAAAAAAAATAAAAATAAAAAATAAAAATGGATATTATAAATATTTAAAGACACAACTTTGTGTAAAAAAAAAATGCTTAAGTGTATTATTAATTATTAGTTTGAAAATGTCAGCTTTATATCATTGTATTCCAATTTTTTGCTGTTTTATTTAAAAAAAAAAAAATTAATTGACTAACCACATATTTTTATTTTATTGCAGAAAATATCTTATATCTGGTGTGTCTAAACATTTCCCACCAAGGGTTGCGTACTGAAAATTCAAAGTAGGTAGAGGCGATTTTTATAAAAAAATTTTAAATTAAAAAAAAAGCTAAAAAATGTATAATATATATATTTAAAGACACAACTTTGTGTAGAAGGTGCTTAAGTGTATCATTATTTAATATTAGTTTAAAAATGTCAAGTTTATATCATTATATTCACATTTCTTGCTGTTTTTTTTCAAAGTTATTTTTTAATTGAATAACCACAGGTTTTTATTTTATTTTAGATAATATCTTAGATCTGGTGTGTCTAAACGTTTTCCACCAAGGGTCGCGTACTGAAAATTCATAGAAGCAATTTTTATTATTATTATTATTTTATTTTTTCCACCAAGGGTTGCATACTGAAAATTCATAGTAGGTAGGGGCCATTTTATAAAATGTATTCAATTTTTTTTTTAAATACTAAAAATGAATATTATACATATTTAAAGATACAACTGTGTGTAAAAGTTGCTTAAGTGTATTATTAATTATTAGTTTAAAAATGTCAGCTTTATATCATTATATTCCAATTTTTTGCTGTTTTTTTTTATTTTTTTATTTTTATTGAATAACCACATATTTTTATTTTATTTTAGATAATATCTTAGATCTGGTGTGTCTAAATGTTTTCCATCAAGGGTTGCGTACTGAAAATTCTAAGTAGGTAGAGGCAATTTTTATAAATGTTTTTAATTTTTTTTTTAAATGCTAAAAATGGATATTATAAATATTTAAAGACACAACTTTGTGTAAAAGGTGCTTAAGTGTATAATTATTCATTATTAGTTTAAAATGTCAAGTTTATATCATTATATTCAAAATGTTTGCTGTTTTTTTTTAAAGTTATTTTTTAATTGAATAACCACATATTTTTATTTTATTTTAGATAATATCTTAGATCTGGTGTGTCTAAACGTTTTCCACCAAGGGTCACGTACTGAAAATTCATAGTAGGTAGAAGCAATTTTTATTATTATTATTTTATTTTTTTCCACCAAGGGTTGCATACTGAATATTCAAAGTAGGTAGAGGCAATTTTTATAAATGTTTTTAAATTTAAAGAAAAAATGCTAAAAATGGATATTATAAATATTTAAAAACACAACTTTGTGTAAAAGTAGCTTAAGTGTATTATTATTCATTATTAGTTTAAAAATGTCAAGTTTATATCATTAAATTCAATTTTTTTTGCTGTTTTTTATCAAAGTTATTATTTAATTGAATAACCACTTATTTGTATTTTATTTTAGATAATATCTTAGATCTGGCGTGTCTAAACGTTTTCCACCAAGGGTCACGTACTGACAATTCATAGTAGGTAGAAGCAATTTATATTATTATTATTATTTTATTTTTTTCCACCAAGAGTTGCATACAGTTCATAGTAGGTAGGGGCCATTTTTATTTGAATTTTGTTTTTGTATTTTTTTATGTTTTCCACCAAGGGTTGCGTACTGAAAATTCAAAGTAGGGAGAGGCAATTTTCATAAATGTTTTTAAATTTAAAAAAAAAATGCTAAAAATTGATATTATGCATATTTAAAGACACAACTTTGTGTAAAATGTGCTCAAGTGTATCATTATTCATTATTAGTTTAAAAAATGTCAAGTCTATATCATTATATTCAAAATTTTTGCTGTTTTTTTTTAAGTTATTTTATGATTGAATAACCACATATTTTTATTTTATTTTAGATAATATCTTAGATCTGGTGTGTCGCGTACTGAAAATTCATAGTTAGTAGAAACAATTTTTATTATTATTATTATTATTTTTTTTTTCCACCAAGGGTTGCATACTGAAAATTCATAGTAGGTAGGGGCCATTTTAATTTTGATTTATTTTTTTTATTTTTTTATTTTTTCCACCAAGGATTGCATACTGAAACTTCATAGTAGGTAGGGGCCATTTTTATTTGAATTTTATTTGTTTTATTTTTTTATGTTTTCCACCAAGGGTTGTATACTGAAACTTCATAGTAGGTAGGGGCCATTTTATAAAATGTATTTAATATTTTTTTCTTAAATGCTAAAAATGGATATTATAAATATTTAAAGACACAACTTTGTGTAAAAGGTGCTTAAGTGTATCATTATTCATTATTAGTTTAAAATGTCAAGTTGATATCATTATATTCAAAATTTTTGCTGTTTTTTTTTTAAGTTATTTTTTAATTGAATAACCACAGGTTTTTATTTTATTTTAGATAATATCTTAGATCTGGTGCGTCCAAACATTTTCCACCAAGGGTCACGTACTGAAAATTCATAGTAGGTAGAAGCAATTTTTATTATTATTATTTAATTTTTTTCCACCAAGGGTTGCATACTGAAAATTCAAAGTAGGTAGAGGCAATTTTTATAAATGTTTTTAAATAAAAAAAAAAAATGCTAAACATGGATATTATAAATATTTACAAACACAACTTTGTGTAAAAGTAGCTTACGTGTATTATTATTCATTATTAGTTTAAAAAATGTCAAGTCTATATCATTATATTCAAAATTTTTGCTGTTTTTTTAAAAGTTATTTTTTAATTGAATAACCACATATTTGTATTTTATTTTAGATAATATCTTAGATCTGGTGTGTCTAAAGGTTTTCCACCAAGGGTCACGTACTGAAAATTCATAGAAGCAATTTTTATTATTATTATTATTATTATTTTTTCCACCAAGGGTTGCATACTGAAAATTCATAGTAAGTAGAGGCCATTTTATAAAATGTATTTAATAATATTTAATTTAATAAAAAATACTAAAAATGGATATTATACATATTTAAAGACACAACTTTGTGTAAAAGTTGCTTAAGTGTATTATTAATTATTAGTTTAAAAATGTCAGCTTTATATCATTATATTCCAATTTTTTGCTGTTTTTTTTTGCTGTTTTTTTTTTAATTGAATAACCACATATTTTTTATTTTATTTTAGATAATATCTTAGATCTGGTGTGTCTAAAAGTTTTCCACCAAGGGTTGCGTACTGAAAATTCAAAGTAGGTAGAGGCAATTTTTATAAATGTTTTTATTTTTTTTTTTTAAATGCTAAAAATAGATATTTTAAATATTTAAAGACACAACTTTGTGTAAAAGGTGCTTAAGTGTATCATTATTCATTATTAGTTTAAAAAATGTCAAGTCTATATCATTATATTCAAAATTTTTGCTGTTTTTTTTTAAGTTATTTTTTAATTGAATAACCACATATTTTTATTTTATTTTAGATAATATCTTAGATCTGGTGTGTCTAAATGTTTTCCACCAAGGGTCGCGTACTGAAAATTCATAGAAGCAATTTTTATTATTATTATTATTATTTTATTTTTTTCCACCAAGGGTTGCATACTAAAAGTTCATAGTAGGTAGGGGCCATTTTATAAAATGTATTCAATTTTAAAAAAAATACTAAAAATGGATATTATACATATTTAAAGACACAACTGTGTGTAAAATTTGCTTAAGTGTATTATTAATCATTAGTTTAAAAATGTCAGCTTTATATCATTATATTCCAATTTTTTGCTGTTTTTTTTTAAAAGTTTTTTTTAAAATTGAATAACCACATATTTGTATTTTATTTTAGATAATATCTTAGATCTGGTGTGTCTAAATGTTTTCCACCAAGGGTTGCGTACTGAAAATTCAAAGTAGGTAGAGGCAATTTTTATAAATCTTTTTATTTTTTTTTTTTAAATGCTAAAAATAGATATTTTAAATATTTAAAGACACAACTTTGTGTAAAAGGTGCTTAAGTGTATCATTATTCATTATTAGTTTAAAATGTCAAGTTTATATCATTATATTCAACATTTTTGCTGGGTTTTTTTTTAAAGTTATTTTATAATTGAATAACCACATATTTTTATTTTATTTTAGATAATATCTTAGATCTGGTGTGTCTAAACGTTTTCCACCAAGGGTCACGTACTGAAAATTCATAGTAGGTAGAAGCAATTTTTATTATTATTATTTTATTTTTTTCCACCAAGGGTTGCATACTGAATATTCAAAGTAGGTAGAGGCAATTTTTATAAATGTTTTTAAATTTAAAGAAAAAATGCTAAAAATGGATATTATAAATATTTAAAAACACAGCTTTGTGTAAAAGTAGCTTAAGTGTATTATTATTCATTATTAGTTTAAAAAATGTCAAGTCTAAATCATTATATTCAAAATTTTTGCTGTTTTTTTTTAAGTTATTTTTTAATTGAATAACCACATATTTTTATTTTATTTTTGATAATATCTTAGATCTGGTGTGTCTAAACGTTTTCCACCAAGGGTTGTGTACTGAAAATTCAAAGTAGGTAGAGGCAATTTTTATAAATGTTTTAAAAAAAAAATTTAAATGCTAAAAATGGATATTATAAATATTTAAAGACACAACTTTGTGTAAAAGGTGCTTAAGTGTATCATTATTCATTATTAGTTTAAAATGTCAAGTTGGTATCATTATATTCAACATTTTTGCTGTTTTTTTTTTTTAAGTTCTTTTTTAATTGAATAACCACATATTTTTATTTTATTTTAGATACTTTCTTATATCTGGTGTGTCCAAACGTTTTCCACCAAGGGTCACGTACTGAAAATTCATAGTAGGTAGAAACAATTTTTATTATTATAATTTTATTTTTTTCCACCAAGGGTTGCATACTGAAAATTCAAAATAGGTAGAGGCAATTTTTATAAATGTTTTTAAATAAAAAAAAAAAATGCTAAACATGGATATTATAAATATTTAAAGACACAACTTTGTGTAAAAGGTGCTTAAGTGTATCATTATTCATTATTAGTTTAAAATGTCAAGTCTATATCATTATATTCAAAATTGTTGCTGTTTTTTTTAAAGTTATTTTTTGATTGAATAACCACATATTTTTATTTTATTTTAGATAATATCTTAGATCTGGTGTGCCTAAACGTTTTCCACCAAGGGTCACGTACTGACAATTCATAGTAGGTAGAAGCAATTTATATTATTATTATTATTATTTTTTTTCACCAAGGGTTGCATACAGAAAATTCATAGTAGGCAGGGGCCATTTTTATTTAAATTGTATTTTTTTATTTGTTTATGTTTTCCACCAACGGTTGCGTACTGAATATTCAAAGTAGGTAGAGGCAATTTTTATAAATGTTTTTAAATTTAAAAAAAAATGCTCAACATAGAAATTATAAATATTTAAAGACACAACTTTGTGTAAAAGGTGTTTAAGTGTATCATTATTCATTATTAGTTTAAAAAATGTCAAGTCTATATCATTATATTCAAAATTTTTGCTGTTTTTTTAAAGTTATTTTTTAATTGAATAACCACATATTTGTATTTTATTTTAGATAATATCTTAGATCTGGTGTATCTAAACGTTTTCCACCAAGGGTCGCGTACTGAAAATTCATAGTTAGTAGAAACAATTTGTATTATTATTATTATTTTATTTGTTTCCACCAAGGGTTGCATACTTAAAATTCATAGTAGGTAGGGGCCATTTTAATTTATTTTTTTTATTTTATTTTTTTTTATGTTTTCCACCAAGGATTGCATACTGAAACTTCATAGTAGGTAGGGGCCATTTTTATTTGAATTTTATTTGTGTTATTTTTTTATGTTTTCCACCAAGGGTTGTATACTGAAACTTCATATTAGGTAGGGGCCATTTTATAAAATGTATTTAATTTTTTTTTTTTTAAATACTAAAAATGTATATTATAAATATTTAAAGACACAACTTTGTGTAAAAGGTGCTTAAGTCTATTATTATTCATTATTAGTTTAAAATGTCAAGTTTGGATCATTATATTCAAAATTTTTGCTGTTTTTTTTAAAAGTTTTTTTTTAATTGAATAACCACATATTTTTATTTTATGTTAGATACTATCTTAGATCTGGTGTGTTTAAACGTTTTCCACCAAGGGTCACGTACTGAAAATTCATAGAAGCGATTTTTATTATTATTATTATTATTATTTTATTTTTTTCCACCAAGGGTTGCATACTGAAAATTCATAGTAGGTAGGGGTCATTTTATAAAATAAAATAAAAAATACTAAAAATGGATATTATACATATTTAAAGACACAACTTTGTGTAAAAGTTGCTTAAGTGTATTATTAATTATTAGTTTAAAAATGTCAGCTTTATATCATTATATTCCAATTTTTTGCTGTTTTAAAAAAAAAAAATTTTTTATTGAATAACCACATATTTTTATTTTATTTTAGATAATATCTTAGATCTGGTGTGTCTAAATGTTTTCCATCAAGGGTTGCGTACTGAAAATGTTTAAAAAAATAATAATTAAATGCTAAAAATGGATATTATAAATATTTAAAGACACAACTTTGTGTAAAAGGTGCTTAAGTGTATCATTATTCATTATTAGTTTAAAATGTCAAGTTTATATCATTATATTCAACATTTTTGCTGGGGTTTTTTTTTAAAGTTATTTTATAATTGAATAACCACATATTTTTATTTTATTTTAGATAATATCTTAGATCTGGTGTGTCTAATCGTTTTCCACCAAGGGTCGCGTACTGAAAATTCATAGTAGGTAGAGGCAATTTTTAATATTATTATTTTATTTTTTTCCACTAAGGGTTGCATACTGAAAATTCAAAGTAGGTAGGGGCCATTTTTATTTGAATTTTATGTTTTTATTTTTTTATGTTTTCCACTAAGGGTTGCATACTGAAACTTCATAGTAGGTAGGGGCAATTTTATAAACATTTTTTAGTAGGGTTAGGGTTAGGGTTAGGGTTAGTATGAAAATGTCAGCTTTTTCTCATTACATTCCGATTTATTTTATTTTTTCCTAACAATTTCACTGTAGTTTTTTGCGACAACATGCTGCGGGCCCACAAAACTGGGTCCGCGGGCCGCGAGTGTCCCCGGGGCCGCACCTTGGCCGTCCACTGTTGAAATGAATGGCGGAGAAAAGAGGAGCCCTCTCATTGTCCCCCCCGTGAAAGGTCCGGTTTGTGGCGCTGGCAGCTGGTAGGTCCCCCGCCTGTAAAGAAGATGGAGCGCCTTCACACCGTTGTGGAGTGGCCCTGAATGGAAATCTAAAGAGGGAGGCGTGAACCATTTGTTTTGCCATGTTTGTGTTTGCTGTCAACATGTCTGTCTGTGTTGTGGGGCGGCCCCCTTTTTATCGCAGAAGACACCCACCATGTCGTCGCCCCCCCCCCACCCCAAGCAAAAGTCCACCGTGGGGAAGGACGGCGCCCCGAAAAGGGAGCCATCTTTGTGGCGGCGACAGATGTTGTAATTGCCCGCTGATGGATCACATGTCCGAGACATCATTAGGGTCCGCTTGGAGGGGGCAGGACGGAAGGGGTTAACGTTTGGACTCAGGCGGGTACGGGGGAGGGGGGGTGGGGGGGGTCCCTTACATCAGCCTTTTGACTGCGGCCTCGGAGGTTAATCATGTGATTGGCCACGCGTCAGAGGAGACAGCGTGGGGATAAAGGAGCCTGGCCTCGGTGTGATGGCATGAAACGCCTGAAAGAAACTAAACAAACCTTCATGGTGGACTTTGAAGGCGGATAAAGCCCGCTGATGAACCACAGACACATGCACATGCTCCCACAACCCCGCACCATCATGCCACCTTTCACAACCCTCAAGACACCATTTCCAATGTTTAAAAAGCGCCCCTATTTAAGCCACAACCCGCCAAAATATCTTTCCATAGGTTAGCCGCACCCGACTACATAAAAAATATACTGTAAATGTTTATTTACCGACATTAATTGTTTCCAAACATTGTTTGTAACAGGGCAGTAGAACGGTTGATCAAACAAAACAGAAGTCATAGTAGGTAGGGGTGATTTTTATTTTTTGTATTTCAAAAATATTCTCCACCAAGGGTTGCATACTGAAAATTCATAGTAGGTGGGGGCCATTTTTATAATTGTTCTTTTAATTTAAAAAAAAACATTTTCCACCAAAGGTTGCATACTGAAAATGCATAGTAGTTAGGGGCCATTTTTATATATTTTTTTTTTTATTTAAAAAATATTTTCCAACAAGGGTTGCATACTGAAAACACATAGTGGGTAGGGGCCATTTTTAAATATTTTATTTTATTTTATTTTATTTTTTTTATATTTACCAACAAGGGTTGCATACTGAAAATACATAGTAGGTAGGGGCCATTCATATATATATATATATATATATATATATATATATATATATATATATATATATATATATATATATATATATACATATATATATATATATATATATATATATATATATATATATATATATATATATATATATATATATATATATATATACTACATCTTTTAATTTTTTTATTTTATTTTTTTATTTTATTTGTGTTATTTATTTATTGTTTTTTTTTTATATACATTTCCAAACATTTTTTGCAACACGGCAGTAAAACGGCTGATCAAACAAAACAGAAGTCATCGTCATAGACCCGGGTCGCTTACTGAATATTCATGGGAGATATCAATCAATCAATCAATGTTTATTTATATAGCCCTAAATCACAAGTGTCTCAAAGGGCTGCACAAGCCACAACGACATCCTCGGTATAGCCCACATAAGGGCATGGAAAAACTCACCCCAGTGGGACGTCGATGTGAATGACTATGAGAAACCTTGGAGAGGTCCGCATATGTGGGTAACCCCCCATTTTAGTATGTTTTTTTTTATTTAAAACATTGTTTCCACCAAGGGTTGCATACTAAAAAATCATAGTAGCTAGGGGCCATTTTAATATATATTTTTTTTTTATTCAAAAAAATACTTTCCACCAAGTGTTGCATACTAAAAATACATAGTAGGTAGGGGCCATTTTTATTATTTTTTTTCTTTTTCTTTTGTTTATGTTTTCCACCAAGGGTTGTTGCATACGGAAAATTCATAGTCGGTAGGGGCTACATATATATATATATATATATATATATATATATATATATATATATATATATATATATATATATATATATATATATATATGTATATATATATATATATATATATATATATATGTGTATGTATATATATATATATATATATATATATATATATATACAGTATTTATATATATATATATATATATATATATATATATATATATATATATATGTGTATGTATATATATATATATATATATATATATATATATATATATACAGTATTTATATATATATATATATATATATATATATATATATGTATATATATACAGTATTTTTATATATATATCCATATGTATATATATATATACAGTATTTATATATATATATATATATATATATATATATATATATATTTTTTTTTTTTTTTTTTTTTTAATAAGTTTCCAAACATTTTTTGTAACACAGCAGTAAAACAGATGATCAAACAAAACAGAAGTCATCGTCATAGACCTGGGTCGCGTACTGAAAATTCATAGTAGGTAGGGGCCATTTTTATAATTTTGTTTATGTTTTCCACCAAGGGTTGTTGCATACGAACAATTCATAGTCGGTATGGGGCTATATATATATATAATAAATAAATAAATAAATAATAATATACATATATATATATATATATATATATATATATATATATATATATATATATATATATATATACATATATATATATATATATATATATATATATATATATATATATATATATATATATAACTTTGTACTTTTCTCCAGCTTTTCAGTTTAAGTTGTGCACTTTATCGTCTTGCTCATTTCCGCTAGCATGCTAACTTTTTTGGCCAACTGTTATCATGTTGTATGTTATCGTTAGCATGCTAACCTTTTTATGTTATTTTAGCTAATTTTGCATATGCGTGCCCCGGAGTCATAAAATGTTGTACTTTTCGCTATCCAACTATGCTAACTATGCTAACGCATGCTAACGTTAGCTTTTCAATTTTTGAAGAAGCTGTCCAGGTTCAGCCGTTTCAGGCAGCGATAATCCCAAATTAAAAAAAGGAAAAATCCTGCTAAATCCTGCAGGGATACATTTGTTTGCACATGCCATTGGACGGTGTTAGGCCCCGCCCCCCCCAACGCCAACATTAAACGCTCCCCAGAGGTCAATCAAGGCCGCGTTGAAATGAAAGTACTTTACTCCTTAATTCAATTACTTCATGCCATGTTTTGTTGGCCTTCTGCGAGTGTCAAACATGTTAATAACGCTTTTGCTCATTAACCCGCAAACGTGGCGATTTAGGCGTCTCCCGACCGCGCCGCTCCTCCCGGTTCGGATAAAAAAATGTCGTGTTCAAACGCGTTTGATTCCCTTTCTGCTTCCTCATCAAACGGCCACGTTTGAAGTCAAAATGGTCATTTTCATCTTCTGCCAAGACGCTTTTGTCCCGTCTGGGACTCCGCCCCCTCTTCCCCCCCCCATCCGTCTCGCACTCCAGACATTATGCAAATGAGGCCGTCACATGTTTTCAGCGGTGCCACTTTAGTTTTCGACAATAGCAGGCGCGTAATCCTCGTGTGGCGCCGGCCTCTCAGGTGCCGCACCTTTCAACATCGAGTCTTTTTTCCCGCCCGTAATCACCTTCGTGCCATCTCGTCAGGCGGGGGTGGGGGGGGGGTCACCTTCCGGAAACCTTGGCTCGCAGCTAAGCCGCCCTACGAGGCGGAGACAAAGCCGGCGAACGTGGCGGAAAAACCAGCTCCGGAAAAGAAGCAGGAGCTATTGAAATCCGGAGCAGGAGGTCCTACTGCTTGTAAAAGCTTATAGATGATGCTAATGTTAGCATGCTAACGTTATCATGCTAACAGTTAGCATGTGTCACGTACCAATGATTCTGAGGTGTACGGCAGCAAACTAAGCTAAAAAAAAGTTTGTCGGGTACAAAATTAATTGGCTCGGCTGAAAAGTTGGGCAAAAAATGCTAGCGGAAATGAGCAAGACGATAAAATGCACAAGTTAAGCTGAAAAAATGACGTTAGCATTAGACGTTAGCAGTTAGAAGGCGAAAAGTACACAATTTTATGACTCCGGGGCATACGTATGCAAAAGTAGCTAAATAAAATAAAAGGTTAGCATGATAACAGTTGGCCAAAAAAGTTAGCATGCTAGCGGAAATGAGCAAGGCGATAAAATGCACAAGTTAAACTGAAAAGCTGCCAGCAGTTAGAAGGCGAAAAGTACAAAGTTTTATGACTCCGGGGCATACGTATGCAAAAGTAGCTGAATTAAATAAAAGGTTAGCATGCTAACAGTTGGCCAAAAAAGTTAGCATGCTTGCGGAAATGAGCAAGGTGATAAAATGCACAAGTTAAACTGAAAAGCTGCCAGCAGTTAGAAAGCGGAAAGTACACAATTTTATGATTCCGGGGCATACGTATGCAAAATTAGCTAAATCAAATAAAAGGTTAGCGTGCGAACAGTTGGCCAAAAAAGTTAGTATGCTAGCGGGAATGAGCAAGACGATAAAATGCACAATTTAAGCTGAAAAAATGACGTTAGCATGCAGGCAGTTAGAAGGCGAAAAGTACACAATTTTATGACTCCGGGGCATACGTATGCAAAAGTAGCTAAATAAAATAAAAGGTTAGCATGCTAACAGTTGGCCAAAAAAGTTAGCATGCTAGCGGAAATGAGCAAGGCGATAAAATGCACAAGTTAAACTGAAAAGCTGCCGGTAGTTAGAAGGCGGAAAGTACAACGTTTTATGACTCCGGGGCATACGTATGCAAAATTAGCTAAATCAAATAAAAGGTTAGCATGCTAACAGTTGGCCCAAAAAGTTAGCATGCTTGCGGAAATGAGCAAGGTGATAAAATGCACAAGTTAAACTGAAAAGCTGCCAGCAGTTAGAAAGCGGAAAGTACACAATTTTATGACTCCGGGGCATACGTATGCAAAATTAGCTAAATTAAATAAAAGGTTAACATGCTAACAGTTGGCCAAAAAAGTTAGCAAGCTAGCAGAAATGGGCAAGATGCTAAAATGCACAAGTTAAGCTGAAAAGCTGACGTTAGCATGCTGGCAGTTAGAATGCGAAAAGTACACAATTATATGACTCCGAGGCATACGTATGCAAAAGTAGCTAAATAAAATAAAAGTTTAGCATGCTAACAGTTGGCCAAAAAAGATAGCATGCTAGCGGGAATGAGCAAGACGATAAAATGCACAATTTAAGCTGAAAAAATGACGTTAGCATGCCGGCAGTTAGAAGGCGAAAAGTACACAATTTTATGACTCCGGGGCATACATATGCAAAAGTAGCTAAATAAAATATAAGATTAGCATGATAAAAGTTGGCCAAAAAAGTTAGCATGCTAGCGGAAATGAGCAAGACGATAAAATGCACAATTTAAGCTGAAAAAATGAGGTTAGCATGCCGGCAGTTAGAAGGCGAAAAGTACACAATTTTATGACTCCGGCGCATACGTATGCAAAAGTAGCTAAATAAAATAAAAGGTTAGCATGCTAACAGTTGGCCAAAAAAGTTAGCATGCTAGCGGGAATGAGCAAGACGATAAAATGCACAAGTTAAACTGAAAAGCTGCCAGCAGTTAGAAGGCAAAAAGTACAACGTTTTATGACTCCGGTGGCATACGTATGCAAACTTAGCTAAATCAAATAAAAAGGTTAGCATGCTAACAGTTGGCCAAAAAAGTTAGCATGCTAGCAGGAATGAGCAAGACGATAAAATGCACAATTTAAGCTGAAAAAATGACGTTAGCATTAGACGTTAGCAGTTAGAAGGCGAAAAGTACACAATGTTATGACTCCGGGGCATACGTATGCAAAAGTAGCTAAATAAAATAAAAGGTTAGCATGCTAACAGTTGGCCAAAAAAGTTAGCATGCTAGCGGGAATGAGCAAGACGATAAAATGCACTATTTAAGCTGAAAAAAATGACGTTAGCATTAGACGTTAGCAGTTAGAAGGCGAAAAGTACACAATTTTATGACTCCGGGGCATACATATGCAAAAGAAGCTAAATAAAATAAAAGTTTAGCATGCTAACAGTTGGCCAAAAAAGTTAGCATGCTAGCGGAAATAAGTAAGACGATAAAATGCACAAGTTAAACTGAAAAGCTGCCAGCAGTTAGAAGGCGGAAAGTACAACGTTTTATGACTCCGGTGGCATACGTATGCAAAATTAGCTAAATCAAATAAAAGGTTAGCATGCTAAAAGTTGGTCAAAAAAGTTAGAATGCTAGCGGGAATGAGCAAGACGATAAAATGCACAAGTTAAGCTGAAAAAATGACGTTACCATTAGACGTTAGCAGTTAGAAGGCGAAAAGTACAACGTTTTATGACTCCGGGGCATACGTATGCAAAAGTAGCTAAATCAAATAAAAGGTTAGCGTGCGAACAGTTGGCCAAAAAAGTTAGTATGCTAGCGGGAATGAGCAAGACGATAAAATGCACAAGTTAAGCTGAAAAAATGACGTTAGCATGCAGGCAGTTAGAAGGCGAAAAGTACACAATTTTATGACTCCGGGGCATACGTATGCAAAATTAGCTAAATCAAATAAAAGGTTAGCATGCTAAAAGTTGGTCAAAAAAGTTAGAATGCTAGCGGGAATGAGCAAGACGATAAAATGCACAAGTTAAGCTGAAAAAATGACGTTAGCATGCAGGCAGTTAGAAGGCGAAAAGTACACAATTTTATGACTCCGGGGCATACATATGCAAAAGTAGCTAAATAAAATAAAAGGTTAGCATGCTAACAGTTGGCCAAAAAAGTTATCATGCTAGCGGGAATGAGCAAGACGATAAAATGCACAATTTAAGCTGAAAAAATGACGTTAGCATTAGACGTTAGCAGTTAGAAGGCGAAAAGTACACAATTGTATGACTCCGGGGCATACGTATGCAAAATTAGCTAAATCAAATAAAAGGTTAGCATGCTAACAGTTGGCCAAAAAAGTTAGCATGCTAGCGGGAATGAGCAAGACGATAAAATGCACAATTTAAGCTGAAAAAAATGACGTTAGCATTAGACGTTAGCAGTTAGAAGGCGAAAAGTACACAATTTTATGACTCCGGGGCATACATATGCAAAAGAAGCTAAATAAAATAAAAGTTTAGCATGCTAACAGTTGGCCAAAAAAGTTAGCATGCTAGCGGAAATAAGTAAGACGATAAAATGCACAAGTTAAACTGAAAAGCTGCCAGCAGTTAGAAGGCGGAAAGTACAACGTTTTATGACTCCGGGGCATACGTATGCAAAATTAGCTAAATTAAATAAAAGGTTAGCATGCTAACAGTTGGCCAAAAAAGTTAGCATGCTAGCAGGAATGAGCAAGACGATAAAATGCACAATTTAAGCTGAAAGAATGACGTTAGCATGCCGGCAGTTAGAAGGCGAAAAGTACACAATTTTATGACTCCGGGGCATACGTATGCAAAAGTAGCTAAATTAAATAAAAGGTTAGCATGCTAACAGTTGGCCAAAAAAGTAAGCATGCTTGCGGAAATGAGCAAGGCGATAAAATTAAATTAAACTGAAAAGCTGCCGGTAGTTAGAAGGCGAAAAGTACACAATTTTATGACTCAGGGGCATACGTATGCAAAATTAGCTAAATCAAATAAAAGGTTAGCATGCTAACAGTTGTCCAAAAAAGTTAGCATGCTAGCGGAAATGAGCAAGACGATAAAATGCACAATTTAAGCTGAAGAAATGACGTTAGCATGCAGGCAGTTAGAAGGCGAAAAGTACACAATTTTATGACTCCGGGGCATACATATGCAAAAGTAGCTAAATAAAATAAAAGTTTAGCATGCTAACAGTTGGCCAAAAAAGTTAGCATGCTAGCGGGAATGAGCAAGACGATAAAATGCACAATTTAAGCTGAAAAAATGACGTTAGCATGCCGGCAGTTAGAAGGCGAAAAGTACACAATTTTATGACTCCGGGGCATACATATGCAAAAGTAGCTAAATAAAATATAAGATTAGCATGATAAAAGTTGGCCCAAAAAGTAAGCATGCTAGCGTGAATGAGCAAGACGATAAAATGCACAATTTAAGCTGAAAGAATGACGTTAGCATGCCGGCAGTTAGAAGGCAAAAAGTACACAATTTTATGACTCCGGGGCATACGTATGCAAAAGTAGCTAAATAAAATAAAAGGTTAGAATGCT
>NC_084554.2:52317500-52325000 GCF_033978685.3 Nerophis lumbriciformis
TGTTTGCATGCTAACAGTACAATGCTAACAATAAAATGATAACAGTTAGCATTAATGACATGCCAAAAATATATGACACTGAAGTTTATACCTGTTATAATTAGCTAAATAAAGCTAGCATGCTAATGTTTGCATGCTAACAGTACTATGCTAACAGTAGCATGCTTACAGTGAGCATTAGTGAAAATACCAAAAATATATGACACTGAAATGTAAGTCTGTTATAATAAGCTGAAAAAAATGCTAGCATGCTAATGTTAGCATTCTAGCAATTGCATGCTTACAGTTAGCATTAGTGAAAATACCAAAAATATATGACACGGAAGTGTATACCTGTAATAATTACCTAAAAAAGCTAGCATGCTAATGTTTGCATGCTAAGAGTACTATGCTAACAATAGCATGTTTACAGTTAGCATTAGTGAAAATACCAAAAATATATGACACTGAAGTGTATACCTGTTATAATTAGCTAAATAAAGCTAGCATGCTAACTGTAAGCATGCATTTGTTAGCATGCTTACAGTTAGCATTAGTGAAATACCAAAAATAACTACACTATAGGACTGCTTGTATCGCACATGATATCACACACAAGTAAACACGCTGCAGGACTGCTTGTATCGCACATGATATCACACATAAGTGTACACACTGCAGGACTGCATGTATCGCACATAATATCGTACACAAACAAACACGCTGCGGGACTGCTTGTATCGCACATGATATCACACAAGTAAAAAATGCTACAGGACTTCTTGTATCACATACACAAGTAAACACTCTGCAGGACTGCTTGCATCGCACATTATATCACACACACGTAAACAGGCTGCGGGACTGCTTGTATCGCACATTGTATCACACACAAGTAAACACACTGCAGGCCTGCATGCATCGCACATAATATCGTACACAAACAAACACGCTGCGGGACTGCTTGTATCGCACATGATATCACACAAGTAAAAAATGCTACAGGACTTCTTGTATCACACACACAAGCAAACACTCTGCAGGACTGCTTGTATCGCACATTGTATCACACACACGTAAACAGGCTGCATGATTGCTTGTTTTGCACATGATATCACACATAAGTAAACACACTGCAGGCCTGCTTGTGTCGCACATTATATCACACACACATACACACGCTGCAGGACCGCTTGTATCGCACATAATATCGTACACAAACAAACACGCTGCGGGACTGCTTGTATCGCACATGATATCACACATGTAAAAAAAACGCTATAGGACTTCGTGTATCACACACACAAGTAAACACTCTGCAAGACTGCTTGTATTGCACATTATATCACACACACGTAAACATGCTGCAGGACCGCTTGTATCGCACCCGATATCACACACAAGTAAACACGCTGCAGGACCGCTTGTATCGCACATAATATCACACACAAGTAAACACGCTGCAGGACCGCTTGTATCGCACACGATATCACACACAAGTAAACACGCTGCAGGACCGCTTGTATCGCACACACAAGTAAACACACTGCAGGACCGTTTGTATCGCACACAATATCACACACAAGTAAACACACTGCAGGACCGCTTGTATCGCACCCGATATCACACACAAGTAAACATGCTGCAGGACCGCTTGTATCGCACCCGATATCACACACAAGTAAACACGCTGCAGGCCCACTTGTATCGCACGCCATATCACACACAAGTAAACACTGCTGCAGGATCGCTTGTATCACACACAATATCACACACAAGTAAACACGCGGCATGACCGCTTGTATCGCACCCGATATCACACACAAGTAAACACGCTGCAGGACCGCTTGTATCACACACGATATCACACACAAGTAAACACACTGCAGGATCGCTTGTATCGCACACAATATCACACACAAGTAAACACTGCTGCAGGACCGCTCGTATCGCACACGATATCACACACAAGTAAACACGCTGCAGGACTGCTTGTATCGCACACGATATCACACATAAGTAAACACACTGCAGGACTGCTTGTATCGCACACGATATCACACACAAGTAAACACGCTGCAGGCCCACTTGTATCGCACACAATATCACACACAAGTAAACACGCTGCAGGACCGCTTGTATCGCACCCGATATCACACACAAGTAAACACACTGCAGTACCGCTTGTATCGCACGTAATATCACACACAAGTAAACACTGCTGCAGGACCGCTCGTATCGCACACGATATCACACACAAGTAAACACACTGCAGGACCGCTTGTATCGCACACACAAGTAAACACGCTGCAGGATCGCTTGTATCGCACACGATTTCACACACAAGTAAACACGCTGCAGGACCGCTTGTATCGCACACAATATCACACACAAGTAAACACTGCTGCAGGACCGCTTGTATCGCACACAATATCACACACAAGTAAACACACTGCAGGCCCACTTGTATCGCACGCCATATCACACACAAGTAAACACGCTGCAGGACCGCTTGTATCGCACACGATATCACACACAAGTAAACACACTGCAGGCCCACTTGTATCGCATGCCATATCACACACAAGTAAACACACTGCAGGACCCCTTGTATCGCACCCGATATCACACACATGTAAACACGCTGCAGGACTGCTTGTATCGCACACGATAACACACATAAGTAAACACGCTGCAGGACCGCTTGTATCGCACATGTTTGCTGTGCTGATATCAGAGTGATATCCCCATCAGACAAATCAGAGATGATATCACGATGTTATTAACCGTGAAATGTGGTTCCGTGCCGCATGTATCGCCTTCCATGACTTCAGGCGATACCGGGGTCGACAAACTCCCCGAGCGTGAACAATTGCTGCCTATAATTCTGTCTTTGATGGAGATTTAGCAGGGATGAAGACGCATAAGAAATGAGCGGCCCCGCGTGGCCCCGCGTGGCCCCCACAGCGAGCAAAGATGGCGCTGGGCAATAATGTAGAAAAATGTAATTAAAGAGAGTTAAGATGAACACAATCAGGCAGAGATGATTGAAAGATGCTGGGGGGGTGGGGGGGTGGAGGGTCCCCGGGGCCTGGGGCCTCCCACACTAGCAGGCTGCGAGCTGCGGGGAAGGAGGCCCTTCTCTCTGGGATGATGGGGGCCGGGTGGGGCTTTAAATTAGCGGGGAGATGACAACCCCCATTAGGGGGATTAAAGCGCTGGCACCCGCGGGGCCGCCGTCGCACAACGCCCGAGGTGACGCCGCACAAGTCAGTCAGCACACGTCAGTCTCACCCAGTCAGTCTCACACAGTCATGACCATGGTCTTGTCAGCCTGGTGACCATGGTCTTGTCGGCAAGGTTTTATTTTGTCCTTTTTAGGATTCACCGACGCCATTGTAGGTCTTCTTCACTCCAGATTGTTGCTGGATTGTTGTCCTGGACCCCATTGATGGTTTCTATGGCAACGGCCAGCCTCTCTCTGTGTTGCTTCAGACAGAACACAAGTTCACATGTAAAGAAATTATAAAAATTCAGAAGTAAAAAAATTAAAACAAAAGTTCAGAAGTAAAAAAAAATAAAAATAAAGTAGGGGAAAAAGGTTCAAAAGTGGGAAAAAGCGAGATTAGGAAGTGAACAGTAAGAAGATGTAAAGTTCAGAAGTGGAAAAACTATAAAAATAAAGTTCAGAAGTAAAAAAAATAAAAACAGCGAGGTTAGAAAGTGAAAAAAGGTTCAAAAGTAAATAAAAAAATAAAGTTCAGAAGAGGAAAAAATTCAGAAGTAAAAAAAAAATAACAGAAGTGGAAAAATTGAGATTCAAAAATGTAAAAAAAAAAAAAGGAGGGTTCAGAAGTGAAAGAAAAAGGTTCAGAAGTAAAACAAATACATAAAAGTTCAGAAGTTTAAAAAAAATAATAGAATAGGGGAAAAGAGGTTCAAAAGTGGGAAAAAAACAAGGTTACGAAGTGAAAAAAAAAAGTACAGAAGTTAAAAAAAGGTATAAAAGTTGGAAAAAAACAAGGTTAAACACAAAATAAAAATAAAGTTCAGAAGTGAAAAAATAATACAAATAAAGTTCAGAAGTTTAAAAAAAATGAATAAATAACAATGTTAGAAAGTGAAAAAAGGTTCAAAAGTAAAAAAAAAGTTCAGAAGAGGAAAACATTCAGAAGTAAAATATAAAAAAAAACAGAAGTGGAAAAAATGAGGTTCAAAAATGTAAAAAAAAAAAAAAAAAAAAAAACTGGGTTCAGAAGTGAAAGAACAAAGTTCAAAAGTAAAAAAAATAAATAAAAGTTCAGAAGTAAAAAAATGAAATACAATTTCAAAAGTAAAAGAAATAAGATAAAAGTTCAGACGTAAAAAAAAGAAAGAAGTTCAGAAGTAAATAACAAATAATAGAATGGGAAAAAAGAGGTTCAAAAGAGGGGAAAAAGAAGGTTAGGAAGTTAAAAAAAAAAGAAGTTCAGAAGTAGAATAAAACAAGGTTAAAAAGAAAAAAAAAGTTCAGAAGTGGAAAAATAATTTAAAAAATTAAAATTCAGAAGTGAAAACAAAAGTTCAGAATTACTCATACAGTCATGCAGTCATCATTGTCCACCACAAGTGCGATACAGGTGATCAAAGTCATGCAGTCATCATTGTCCACAACATGTGCGATACTGGTGATCAAAGTCATGCAGTCATCGTTTTCCACCACGAGTGCGATACTGGTGGTCAAAGTCATGCAGTTATCATTGTCCACCACAAGTGTGATACTGGTGGTCAAAGTCATGCAGTCATCGTTTTCCACCACGAGTGCGATACTGGTGATCAAAGTCATGCAGTCGTCATTGTCCACCACGAGTGCAATACAGGTGATCAAAGTCATGCAGTCACCATTGTCCACCACAAGTGTGATACAGGTGGGCAAAGTCATGCAGTCATCATTGTCCACCACAAGTGCGATACAGGTGATCAAAGTCATGCAGTCATCATTGTCCACAACAAGTGCTATACTGGTGGTCAAAGTCATGCAGTCATCATTGCCCACCACAAGTGCGATACTGGTGATCAAAGTCATGCAGTCATCATCGTTCACTACAAGTGTGATACTGGTGATCAAAGTCACGCAGTCATCATTGTCCACCACAAGTGCGATACAGGTGATCAAAGTCATGCAGTCATCATTGTCCACAACAGGTGCGATACAGGTGATTAAAGTCATGCAGTCATCATTGTCCACCACAAGTGCGATACTGGTGATCAAGGTCATGCAGTCATAATTTTCGACCAAGAGTGCGATACTGGTGGTCAAAGTCATGCAGTCAACATTGTCCACCACAAATGCGATACTGGTGATCAAAGTCATGCAGTCATCATTGTTTACCACAAGTGTGATACTGGTGATCAAATTCATGCCGTCATCATTGTCCACAACAGGTGCGATACAGGTGATCAAAGTCATCCAGTCATCATTGTTCACCACAAGTGCGATACTGCTGATGAAGTCAAGCAGTCATCGTTTTCCACCACGAGTGCGATACTGGTGGTCAAAGTCATGCAGTCATCATTGTCCACCACAAGTGCGATACTGGTGATCAAAGTCATGCAGTCATCATTGTCCACCACAATTGCGATACTGGTGATCAAAGTCATGCAGTCATCATTGTCCACTACAAGTGCGATACTAGTGATCAAAGTCAAGCAGTCATCGTTTTACACCACGAGTGCGATACCGGTGGTCAAAGTCATGCAGTCATCATTGTCCACTACAAGTGCGATACTGGTAATCAAAGTCAAGCAGTCATCGTTTCCCACCACGAGTGCGATACTGGTGATCAAAGTCATGCAGTCATCATTGTCCACCACAAGTGCGATACTGGTGATCAAAGTCATGCAGTCATCATTGTTTACCACAAGTGCGATACTGGTGATCAAAGTCATGCAGTCATCATTTCCCACTACAAGTGTGATACTGGTAATCAAAGTCAAGCAGTCATCGTTTTCCACCACGAGTGCGATACTGGTGATCAAAGTCAAGAAGTCATCGTTTTCCACCACGAGTGCGATACCAGTGGTCAAAGTCATGCAGTCGTCATTGTCCACCACAAGTGCGATACTGGTGATCAAAGTCATGCAGTGATCATTTTCCACTACTAGTGCGATACTGGTAATCAAAGTCAAGCAGTCATCGTTTTCCACCACAAGTGCGATACTGGTGATCAAAGTCATGCAGTCATCATTGTTTACCACAAGTGGGATACAGGTGGTCAAAGTCATGCAGTCATCATTGTCCACCACAAGTGCGATACAGGTGGTCAAAGTCATGCAGTCATCATTGTCCACCACAAGTGTGATACAGGTGGTCAAAGTCATGCAGTCGTCATTGTCCACCACAAGTGCGATACAGGTGGTCAAAGTCATGCAGTCATCATTGTCCACCACAAGTGCGATACAGGTGGTCAAAGTCATGCAGTCATCATTGTCCACTACAAGTGCGATATTGGTGATTAAAGTCATACAGTCATCATTGTCCACCACCAGTGCGATACAGGTGATCAAAGTCATGCAGTCATCATTGTCCACCACAAGTGTGATACTGGTAATCAAAGTCAAGCAGTCATCGTTTTCCACCACAAGTGCGATACTGGTGATCAAAGTCATGCAGTCATCATTGTCTACAACAAGTGTGATACAGGTGATCAAAGTCATGCAGTCGTCATTGTCCACAACAAGTGCGATTCTGGTGATCAAAGTCATGCAGTGATAATTTTCAACTACAAGTGCGATACTGGTAATCAAAGTCATTCAGTCATCATTGTCCACCACAAGTGCGATACAGGTGGTCAAAGTCATGCAGTCATCATTGTCCACCACAAGTGCGATACCGGTGGTCAAAGTCATGCAGTCATCATTGTCTACTACAAGTGCGATACGGGTGCTCAAAGTCATGCAGTGATCATTTTCCACTACTAGTGCGATACTGGTAATCAAAGTCAAGCAGTCATCGTTTTCCACCACCAGTGCGATACTGGTGATCAAAGTCATGCAGTCATCATTGTCTACCACAAGTGCGATACAGGTGACCAACGCCGCGTCTTTCCACTGCCACAGCACACCATTAAATGTGATGCTAAGCGGCTGATACTGGTGCCTATACCGGGCGATACTGGTGTCGATATCAACCTCTGGCCACGACCAGACCTTCTTCAAGCCATCACGTCACTTTGGAAGGAGACCTTCTCATCCTGGCTGATAGGCTCCGCCCACCTTGACCAGGTACTGCACTTCAGGTGTCGTCATCATCATTTGTGACGAATATGATATCATATAATAGTCCATTTTGACCCCCAAATATCAACGTTTCTAGTTAAATGTTAGAATGAACGTGTGAGAAATGGGGTTTGAGTGGGAGAAGAGGAATTAAGAGTAAAAAAAAAAAAAAAGTGTCTTCCTGCCACCTGACAACTACACGCCCGTGCGGGGCCCGACTAAATAACAACAACAAAAAGGCAGCGATGCGATTAAAAGTGTCTC
>NC_084554.2:52330000-52342500 GCF_033978685.3 Nerophis lumbriciformis
TTTTTAATTTTTTTATTTTTTATTTATCTGTCCTGTTTATCCATTTAGACAAATCATATATTAGATGTAGATGATCTATATCTGCTGTACACATTTACTTTGCCTTATTTGTATTTGACTTTATTAAACGTTTGGGTAGAATTATACAATAAATAGGGGTGTTGAAAAAAAAAAAAAAATCTTATTATTCACGATTCTTATTTTTATCGATTTTTATACAATTTTTAAAAATCGATTTTTATTTTTTTTATTTTTTATTTTTTATTTTTTATCTGTCCTGTTTATCCATTGTGACAAATCATATATTAGATGTAGATGATCTATATCTGCTGTACACATTTACTTTAGCAAAGATACTTCTCTTGTTGACTTTATTAAATGTTTGGGTAGAATTTTACAATAAATAGGGGTGTTGAAAAAAAACAAAAAACTGATTATTCACGATTCTTATTTTTATCGATTTTTATACAATTTTTAAAAATCGATTTTTAATTGTTTTTATTTATTTATTTATTTTTAATCCGTCCTTTTTATCCATTTAGACAAATCATATATTAGATGTAGATGATCTATATCTGCTGTACACATTTACTTTAACAAAGATACTTCTCTTGTTGACTTTATTAAATGTTTGGGCAGAATTTTACAATAAATAGGGGTGTTGAAAAACCCCCCAAAAAACCTGATTATTCACGATTCTTATTTTTATCGATTTTTATACAATTTTTAAAAATCGATTTTTAATTGTTTTTATTTATTTATTTATTTTTAATCAGTCCTGTTTATCCATTTAGACAAATCATGTATTAGATGTAGATGATCTATATCTGCTGTACACATTTACTTTAACAAAGATACTTCTCTTGTTGACTTTATTAAATGTTTGGGTAGAATTTTACAATAAATAGGGGTGTTGAAAAACAAACAAAAAACTGATTATTCATGATTCTTATTTTTATCGATTTTTATACAATTTTTAAAAATCGATTTTTAATAGTTTTTATTTATTTATTTATTTTTAATCTGTCCTGTTTATCCATTTAGACAAATCATATATTAGATGTAGATGATCTATATCTGCTGTACACATTTACTTTGCCTTATTTGTATTTGACTTTATTAAACGTTTGGGTAGAATTATACAATAAATAGGGGTGTTGAAAAAAAAAAAAAATCTGATTATTCACGATTCTTATTTTTATCGATTTTTATACAATTTTTAAAAATCGATTTTAAATTTTTTAAATTGTATTATTTTTTTGAATCTGTTCTGTTTATCCATTTAGACAAATCATATATTAGATGTAGATGATCTATATCTGCTGTACACATTTACTTTGCCTTATTTGTATTTGACTTTATTAAACGTTTGGGTAGAATTATACAATAAATAGGGGTGTTGAAAAAAAAAAAAATCTTATTATTCACGATTCTTATTTTTATCGATTTTTATACAATTTTTAAAAATCGATTTTTATTTTTTTTATTTTATTTTATTTTTTTTTTATCTGTCCTGTTTATCCATTGTGACAAATCATATATTAGATGTAGATGATCTATATCTGCTGTACACATTTACTTTAGCAAAGATACTTCTCTTGTTGACTTTATTAAATGTTTGGGTAGAATTTTACAATAAATAGGGGTGTTGAAAAAAAAAAAAAACTGATTATTCACGATTCTTATTTTTATCGATTTTTATAAAAATTTTAAAAATCGATTTTTAATTGTTTTTATTTATTTATTTATTTATTTTTAATCTGTCCTGTTTATCCATTTAGACACATCATGTATTAGATGTAGATGATCTATATCTGCTGTACACATTTACTTTAACAAAGATACTTCTCTTGTTGACTTTATTAAATGTTTGGGTAGAATTTAACAATAAATAGGGGTGTTGAAAAAAACCAAAAAACTGATTATTCACGATTCTTATTTTTATCGATTTTTATAAAAATTTTAAAAATCAATTTTTAATTGTTTTTATTTATTTATTTATTTATTTTTAATCTGTCCTGTTTATCCATTTAGACAAATCATATATTAGATGTATATGATCTATATCTGCTGTACACATTTACTTTAACAAAGATACTTCTCTTGTTGACTTTATTAAATGTTTGGGTAGAATTTTACAATAAATAGGGGTGTTGAAAAAAAACAAAAAACTGATTATTCACGATTCTTATTTTTATCGATTTTTATAAAAAAATTTAAAATCGATTTTTAATTGTTTTTATTTATTTATTTATTTATTTTTAATCTGTCCTGTTTATCCATTTAGACAAATCATATATTAGATGTAGATGATCTATATCTGCTGTACACATTTACTTTAACAAAGATACTTCTCTTGTTGACTTTATTAAATGTTTGGGTAGAATTTTACAATAAATAGGGGTGTTGAAAAAAAAACAACTGATTATTCACGATTCTTATTTTTATCGATTTTTATACAATTTTAAAAAATCGATTTTTAATTGGTTTTATTTATTTATTTATTTTTAATCTGTCCTGTTTATCCATTTAGACAAATCATATATTAGATGTAGATGATCTATAACTGCTGTACACATTTACTTTGCCTTATTTGTATTTGACTTTATTAAACATTTAGGTAGAATTATACAATAAATAGGGGTGTTGAAAAAAAATAAAATAAAAATTGATTATTCACGATTCTTATTTTTATCGATTTTTATACAATTTTTAAAAATCGATTTTTTTTTTTATTTTTTTATTTTTTTTATCTGTCCTGTTTATCCATTTAGACAAATCATATATTAGATGTAGATGATCTATATCTGCTGTACACATTTACTTTCCCTTATTTGTATTTGACTTTATTAAACGTTTGGGTAGAATTATACAATAAATAGGGGTGTTGAAAAAAAAAAAAAAATCTGATTATTCACGATTCTTATTTTTATCGATTTTTATACAATTTTTAAAAATTGATTTTAAATTTTTTAAATGTTATTATTTTTTTGAATCTGTCCTGTTTATCCATTTAGACAAATCATATACTAGATGTAGATGATCTATATCTGCTGTACACATTTACTTTAACAAAGATACTTCTCTTGTTGACTTTATTAAATGTTTGGGTAGAATTATACAATAAATAGGGGTGTTGAAAAAAAAACAACAACTGATTATTCACGATTCTTATTTTTATCGATTTTTATACAATTTTTAAAAATCGATTTTAAATTTTTTAAATTTTATTATTTTTTTGAATCTGTCCTGTTTATCCATTTAGACAAATCATATATTAGATGTAGATGATCTATATCTGCTGTACACATTTACTTTGCCTTATTTGTATTTGACTTTATTAAACGTTTGGGTAGAATTATACAATAAATAGGGGTGTTGAAAAAAAAAAAAATTGATTATTCACGATTCTTATTTTTATCGATTTTTATACAATTTTTAAAAATCGATTTTTAATTTAATTTTATTTTATTTTATTTTTTTATCTGTCCTGTTTATCCATTTAGACAAATCATATATTAGATGTAGATTATCTATATCTGCTGTACACATTTACTTTTCCTTATTTGTATTTGACTTTATTAAACGTTTGGGTAGAATTATACAATAAATAGGGGTGTTGAAAAAAAACAAAAAAAAATGATTATTCACGATTATTATTTTTATCGATTTTTATACAATTTTTAAAAATCGATTTTTAATTTTGTTTTATTTTTTTTATTTTTTTTTATCTGTCCTGTTTATCCATTTAGACAAATCATATATTAGATGTAGATGATCTATATCTGCTGTACACATTTACTTTGCCTTATTTGTATTTGACTTTATTAAACGTTTGGGTAGAATTATACAATAAATAGGGGTGTCGAAAAAAAAAAAAAATTGATTATCCACGATTCTTATTTTTATCGATTTTTATACAATTTTTAAAAATCGATTTTTAATTTTTTTAATTTGTTTTATTTTTTTTATCTGTCCTGTTTATCCATTTAGACAAATCATATATTAGATGTAGATGATCTATATCTGCTGTACACATTTACTTTGCCTTATTTGTATTTGACTTTATTAAATGTTTGGGTAGAATTGTATTCAACAAAACCAGTTTTATTTTAAGGAATTATAGAAATTGATCAGGATTTGAATCAAATTGTGTGGTGGCCAAAGATTCACAGTCTTATTGTTTATCCATCCATCCATTTTCTACCGCTTATTCCCTTCGGGGTCGCGGGGGGCGCTGGAGCCTATCTCAGCTACAATCGGGCGGAAGGCGGGGTACACCCTGGACAAGTCGCCACCTCATCACAGGGCCCACACAGATAGACAGACAACATTCACACTCACATTCACACACTAGGGACCATTTAGTGTTGCCACTCAACCTATCCCCAGGTGCATGTCTTTGGAGGGGGGAGGGGCCTATCCCCAGGTGCATGTCTTTGAAGGTGGGAGGAAGCCGGAGTACCCGGAGGGAGCCCACGCAGTCACGAGGAGAACATGCAAACTCCATACAGAAAGATCCCGAGCCCGGGATTGAACCCAAGACTACTCAGGACCTTCGTATTGTGAGGCAGATGCACTAACCCCTCTTCCACCGTGCTGCTCCTTATTGTTTATATTTAGATATAAAGAGATGATGTATGATTTATATTTTATATGTCAATATTTGTATTTATAATAAATAGGGGTGTTAAAAAAAAATCACATTATTCACGATTCTTATTTTTATCGATTTTTATACAATTTAATTTTTTTTTATTCTATTTTTTTTTTTTTTTTTTAAATCTGTCCTGTTGATATATTTAGACAAATCATATAGCAGATGATCAATATCTGCTGTACACATTTACTTTAGAAAGAGAAGTGTTGGATACTTCTCTTGTTGCCTTATTTGTATTTGACTTTATTAAATGTTTGGGTAGAATTTTATTCAACAAAACCAGTTTTATTTTAAGTAATTACAGAAATTAATCAGAGATGTTTATCTGTTTTATGGAGGAATGTAGTTAATCATAGAACTGCCATCCAACGTTATTTAAAAAAAAGTATCGATTTTGAATGGGGAATCGATTCTGAATTGAATTGTTACCCCCAAGAATCGAATCAAATGGTGTGGTGGCCAAAAATTCACAGACTTAATGTTTATAATTATACATAAAGAGATAATGTATTACTAATATTTTACATGTAAATATTTGTATTTACTATAAATAATAATGGTGTTTTTAAAAAAATCTATTTTTCAGATTATTAATGATTCCTATTTTTAACGAATTTTATACAATTAAAAAAAATCAAAAATCGATTTATTTTTAATTTTTTATTATTATTTTATTTTTTGTATTTTTGTATTTTTTATTAGTATTATTTTTTAATCTGTCCTGTTTATCCACTCAGACAAATGCTATTGTTAATGTAGATGATCTATATGTAAATATTTGTATTTACTATAAATAATAATGGTGATACAAAAATTTAAAAAAATCAATTTTCAGATTATTCGTGATTCCTATTTTTAACGATTTTTATATAATTTAAAAAAAATCTAAAATCGTTTTTTTTTTTTTTTTAAATCTGTCCTGTTTATCCACTCAGGCAAATTGCATTGTTAATGTAGATGATCTATATGTAAATATTTGTATTTACTATAAATAATAATGGTGTTAAAAAAAAAAATTAATAAAAAAAAAAAAAAATCGATTTTCAGATTATTCGTGATACCTATTTTTAACGATTTTTATACAATTTAAAAAAAAATCTAAAATCGTTTTTTTTTTTTTTTTAATATGTCTTGTTTATCCACTCAGACAAATTATATTGTTGATGTAGATGATCTATATCTGCTTTACACATTTACTTTATTAAATGTTTGGCTAGAATTGTATTCAACAAAACCAGTTTTATTTTAATTAATATAAAAAATGATTAGGGATGTTTATCTATTTTATGGAGGAATGTAGTTAATCATAGAACTGCCATCCAACGTTATTTAAAAAAAAGTATGGATTTTTAATGGAGAATCGATTCTGAATTGAATCGTTACCCCCAAGAATCGAATCAAATGGTGTGGTGGCCAAAAATTCACAGACTTAATGTTTATAACTATATATAAAGAGATAATGTATTACTAATATTTTACATGTAAATATTTGTATTTACTATAAATAATAATGGTGTTTTTTTTTAATCTATTTTTCAGATTATTCATGATTCCTATTTTTAACAAATTTTATACAATTTAAAAAAATCAAAAATCGATGTATTTATTATTATTATTATTATTATTATTATTATTATTTTATTTATTTATTTTTTATTTATTTATTTATTTTTAATCTGTCCTGTTTATCCACTCAGACAAATGCTATTGTTAATGTAGGTAATCTATATGTAAATATTTGTATTTACTATAAATAATAATGGTGATACAAAAATAAAAAATAAACAATTTTCAGATTATTCGTGATTTCTATATTTAACGATTTTTATACAATTTAAAAAAAAAATCTAAAATCGTTTTTTTTTTTTTAAATCTGTCCTGTTTATCCACTCAGACAAATTGCATTGTTAATGTAGATGATCTATATGTAAATATTTGTATTTACTATAAATAATAATGGTGTTAAAAAATAAATAAAATAAAATAAAAAAATGTGATTTTCAGATTATTCGTGATACCTATTTTTAACGATTTTTATACAATTAAAAAAAATCTAAATTTTTTTTTTTTTTTTTAAATACGTCCTGTTTATCCACTCAGACAAATTATATTGTTGATGTAGATGATCTATATGTAAATATTTGTATTTACTATAAATAATAACGGTGATACAAAAATTAAAAAAATAAATTTTCAGATTATTCGTGATTCCTATATTTAACGATTTTTATACAATTTAAAAAAAATCTAAAATCGTTTTTTTTTTTTTTTTTTAATCTGTCCTGTTTATCCACTCAGACAAATTGCATTGTTAATGTAGATGATCTATATGTAAATATTTGTATTTACTATAAATAATAATGGTGTTAAAAAATAAAAAAATGTGATTTTCAGATTATTCGTGATTCCTATATTTAACGATTTTTATACAATTTAAAAAAAATCTAAAATCGTTTTTTTATTTTTTAAATATGTCCTGTTTATCCACTCAGACAAATTATATTGTTGATGTAGATGATCTATATGTAAATATTTGTATTTACTATAAATAATAACGGTGATACAAAAATTAAAAAAATAAATTTTCAGATTATTCGTGATTCCTATATTTAACGATTTTTATACAATTTAAAAAAAATCTAAAATCGTTTTTTTTTTTTTTAAATCTGTCCTGTTTATCCACTCAGACAAATTGCATTGTTAATGTAGATGATCTATATGTAAATATTTGTATTTACTATAAATAATAATGGTGTTAAAAAAAAATTTAAAAAAAAATAAAAATAAAAATAAATCGATTTTCAGATTATTTGTGATACCTATTTTTAACGATTTTTATTTAATTAAAAAAAATCTAAAATCGTTTTTTTATTTTTTTATTATGTCCTGTTTATCCACTCAGACAAATTATATTGTTGATGTAGATGATCTATATCTGCTGTACATATTTACTTTATTAAATGTTTGGCTAGAATTGTATTCAACAAAACCAGTTTTATTTTAAGTAATCTAAAAAATGATTCGGGATGTTTATCTATTTTATGGAGGAATGTAGTTAATCATAGAACTGCCACACAATGTTATTAAAAAAGTATGGATTTTGGATGGAGAATCGATTCTGAATCGAATCGTTACCCCCAAGAATCGAATCAAAAAGTGTGGTGGCCAAAAATTCACAGACTTAATGTTTATAATTATATATAAAGAGATAATGTATTACTAATATTTTACATGTAAATATTTGTATTTACTATAAATAATAATGGCGTTTTTAAAAAAATCAATTTTTCACATTATTCATGATTCCTATTTTTAACAAATTTTATACAAAAAAAATCAAAAATCAATTTATTTTTTATTTTTATTTATTTATTTATTTTTAATCTGTCCTGTTTATCCACTCAGACAAATTATATTGTTAATGTAGATGATCCATATGTAATTATTTGTATTTACTATAAATAATAATGGTGATACAAAAAATTAAAAGAATCAATGTTCAGATTATTCGTGATTCTTATTTTTAACGATTTTTATACAATTTAAAACAAATCTAAAATCGTTTTTTTTTTTTGAATCTGTCCTGTTTATCCACTCAGACAAATTACATTGTTAATGTAGATGATCTATATGTAAATAGTTGTATTTATTATAAATAATAATGGTGTTAAAAAAAATATTAAAAAAAAAAAAATAATTGATTTTCAGATTATTCGTGATTCCTATTTTTAACGATTTTTATACAATTTAAAAAAAGTCTAAAATCGTTTTTTTTTTTTTTTTTTAATCTGTCCTGTTTATCCACTCAGACAAATTACATTGTTAATGTAGATGATCTATATGTAAATAGTTGTATTTATTATAAATAATAATGGTGTTAAAAAATAAAAATTAAAAAAATCGATTTTCAGATTATTCGTGATTCCTATTTTTAACGATTTTTATACAATTTAAAAAAAATCTAAAATCGTTTTAAAAAATTAAAAAATCTGTCCTGTTTATCCACTCAGACAAATTACATTGTTAATGTAGATGATCTATATGTAAATAGTTGTATTTATTATAAATAAGAATGGTGTTAAAAAATAAATAAAAAATCGATTTTCAGATTATTCGTGATTCCTATTTTTAACGATTTGTATACAATTTAAAAAAAATCTAAAATCGTTTTTTTTTTTTTTAATCTGTCCTGTCTATACACTCAGACAAATGACATTGTTAATGTAGATGATCTATATGTAAATAGTTGTATTTATTATAAATAATAATGGTGTTAAAAAAAATAAAAAAAATAAATCGATTTTCAGATTATTCGTGATACCTATTTTTAACGATTTTTATACAATTTAAAAAAATCTAAAATCTTTTTTTTTTTTTTTAAATATGTCCTGTTTATCCACTCAGAAAAATTATATTGTTGATGTAGATGATCTATGTGTAAATATTTGTATTTACTATAAATAATAATGGTGATACAAAAATTAAAAAAAATCAATTTTCAGATTATTCGTGATTCCTATTTTTAACGATTTTTATATAATTTAAAAAAAATCTAAAATCGTTTTTTTTTTTTTTTTAAATCTGTCCTGTTTATCCACTCAGGCAAATTGCATTGTTAATGTAGATGATCTATATGTAAATATTTGTATTTACTATAAATAATAATGGTGTTAAAAAAAAAAATTAATAAAAAAAAAAAAAAAAATCGATTTTCAGATTATTCGTGATACCTATTTTTAACGATTTTTATACAATTTAAAAAAAAATCTAAAATCGTTTTTTTTTTTTTTTTTTAATATGTCTTGTTTATCCACTCAGACAAATTATATTGTTGATGTAGATGATCTATATCTGCTTTACACATTTACTTTATTAAATGTTTGGCTAGAATTGTATTCAACAAAACCAGTTTTATTTTAATTAATATAAAAAATGATTAGGGATGTTTATCTATTTTATGGAGGAATGTAGTTAATCATAGAACTGCCATCCAACGTTATTTAAAAAAAAGTATGGATTTTTAATGGAGAATCGATTCTGAATTGAATCGTTACCCCCAAGAATCGAATCAAATGGTGTGGTGGCCAAAAATTCACAGACTTAATGTTTATAACTATATATAAAGAGATAATGTATTACTAATATTTTACATGTAAATATTTGTATTTACTATAAATAATAATGGTGTTTTTTTTTAATCTATTTTTCAGATTATTCATGATTCCTATTTTTAACAAATTTTATACAATTTAAAAAAATCAAAAATCGATGTATTTATTATTATTATTATTATTATTATTATTATTATTTTATTTATTTATTTTTTATTTATTTATTTATTTTTAATCTGTCCTGTTTATCCACTCAGACAAATGCTATTGTTAATGTAGGTAATCTATATGTAAATATTTGTATTTACTATAAATAATAATGGTGATACAAAAATAAAAAATAAACAATTTTCAGATTATTCGTGATTTCTATATTTAACGATTTTTATACAATTTAAAAAAAAAATCTAAAATCGTTTTTTTTTTTTTTAAATCTGTCCTGTTTATCCACTCAGACAAATTGCATTGTTAATGTAGATGATCTATATGTAAATATTTGTATTTACTATAAATAATAATGTTGTTAAAAAATAAATAAAATAAAATAAAAAAATGTGATTTTCAGATTATTCGTGATACCTATTTTTAACGATTTTTATACAATTAAAAAAAATCTAAATTATTTTTTTTTTTTTTTAAATACGTCCTGTTTATCCACTCAGACAAATTATATTGTTGATGTAGATGATCTATATGTAAATATTTGTATTTACTATAAATAATAACGGTGATACAAAAATTAAAAAAATAAATTTTCAGATTATTCGTGATTCCTATATTTAACGATTTTTATACAATTTAAAAAAAATCTAAAATCGTTTTTTTTTTTTTTTTTTAATCTGTCCTGTTTATCCACTCAGACAAATTGCATTGTTAATGTAGATGATCTATATGTAAATATTTGTATTTACTATAAATAATAATGGTGTTAAAAAATAAAAAAATATGATTTTCAGATTATTCGTGATTCCTATATTTAACGATTTTTATACAATTTAAAAAAAATCTAAAATCGTTTTTTTATTTTTTAAATATGTCCTGTTTATCCACTCAGACAAATTATATTGTTGATGTAGATGATCTATATGTAAATATTTGCATTTACTATAAATAATAACGGTGATACAAAAATTAAAAAAATAAATTTTCAGATTATTCGTGATTCCTATATTTAACGATTTTTATACAATTTAAAAAAAATCTAAAATCGTTTTTTTTTTTTTTTTTTAAATCTGTCCTGTTTATCCACTCAGACAAATTGCATTGTTAATGTAGATGATCTATATGTAAATATTTGTATTTACTATAAATAATAATGGTGTTAAAAAAAATTTTTAAAAAAAAATAAAAATAAAAATAAATCGATTTTCAGATTATTTGTGATACCTATTTTTAACGATTTTTATTTAATTAAAAAAAATCTAAAATCGTTTTTTTATTTTTTTATTATGTCCTGTTTATCCACTCAGACAAATTATATTGTTGATGTAGATGATCTATATCTGCTGTACATATTTACTTTATTAAATGTTTGGCTAGAATTGTATTCAACAAAACCAGTTTTATTTTAAGTAATATAAAAAATGATTCGGGATGTTTATCTATTTTATGGAGGAATGTAGTTAATCATAGAACTGCCACACAATGTTATTAAAAAAGTATGGATTTTGGATGGAGAATCGATTCTGAATCGAATCGTTACCCCCAAGAATCGAATCAAAAAGTGTGGTGGCCAAAAATTCACAGACTTAATGTTTATAATTATATATAAAGAGATAATGTATTACTAATATTTTACATGTAAATATTTGTATTTACTATAAATAATAATGGCGTTTTTAAAAAAATCAATTTTTCACATTATTCATGATTCCTATTTTTAACAAATTTTATACAAAAAAAATCAAAAATCAATTTATTTTTTATTTTTATTTATTTATTTATTTTTAATCTGTCCTGTTTATCCACTCAGACAAATTATATTGTTAATGTAGATGATCCATATGTAATTATTTGTATTTACTATAAATAATAATGGTGATACAAAAAATTAAAAGAATCAATGTTCAGATTATTCGTGATTCTTATTTTTAACGATTTTTATACAATTTAAAACAAATCTAAAATCGTTTTTTTTTTTTGAATCTGTCCTGTTTATCCACTCAGACAAATTACATTGTTAATGTAGATGATCTATATGTAAATAGTTGTATTTATTATAAATAATAATGGTGTTAAAAAAAAAATAAAAAAATAAAAAAAAATTGATTTTCAGATTATTCGTGATTCCTATTTTTAACGATTTTTATACAATTTAAAAAAAGTCTAAAATCGTTTTTTTTTGTTTTTTTTAATCTGTCCTGTTTATCCACTCAGACAAATTACATTGTTAATGTAGATGATCTATATGTAAATAGTTGTATTTATTATAAATAATAATGGTGTTAAAAAATAAAAATTAAAAAAATCGATTTTCAGATTATTCGTGATTCCTATTTTTAACGATTTTTATACAATTTAAAAAAAATCTAAAATCGTTTTAAAAAATAAAAAAATCTGTCCTGTTTATCCACTCAGACAAATTACATTGTTAATGTAGATGATCTATATGTAAATAGTTGTATTTATTATAAATAAGAATGGTGTTAAAAAATAAATAAAAAATCGATTTTCAGATTATTCGTGATTCCTATTTTTAACGATTTGTATACAATTTAAAAAAAATCTAA
>NC_084554.2:52350000-52355000 GCF_033978685.3 Nerophis lumbriciformis
CCTCAGGGCGGATGTGACGCCGTACATTTAAACAAAACAAACAAAAAAAAAAAAAAACTTTTTATGTGAGCAATGACTTTTCCATTCACCAGGCAACTTGTTGCTAGGCAGAGTTCAGAGGGCCGCATGTGTACGTGCCCCACGGGCCAATCACAGCGACTGGCATATGCAGGCCACGCCCACCGGGGGCTGCTTGATTGACAAACGACGGGGTTCTTCACAGACGCCAAAAATTTTAATTTACTCTAGAGCAGTGTTTTTATGCTGTCTTGCTCCACAGAAGCACTCAATTCTAGTACAGCGTTTTATTTAACTATTTTCAAAATAGGAACATAATTTTTTTTAATTTATATTTCTGTTTTTTTTTTGTTTTTTTATAGGAAAATAAATCGTCAAATTTCCTAAAATAAAACCTTTTTTTTTTTTTTTTTAACAAGTATAACACAAATATACTTGCTTTGTTTAACAAGCATGTTGTTAAATAAAACACTCGATTCAAGTACAGTGTTTTATTTTTCTATTGTCAAAATAGAAAAATAAATCGTTTAATTCTACTAAATTAAAACCATTTTTTTGTATTTTTAGTTTTGTTTTAACAAGTATAACACAAATACACTTGCTTTGTTTAACAAGCATGCTGTTAAATAAAACACTCGATTCAAGTACAGGGTTTTATTTTTCTATTTTCAAAATAGGAACATAATTTATTTTTTATTTTTATTTCTGTTTCATACTTGTTTTGACAAGTATAAAACAAATATACTTGTTTTATTGTTAATAATAAAACAAGTATGTTGTTTTGTTTTACATGTATATTGTTAAATAAAACACTCGATTCAAGTACAGTGTTACAAATAAAATAAAACTATATATCTACAGTATATATATATATATATATATATATATATATATATATATATATATATATATATATATATATATATATATATATATATATATATATATATATATATTTTTTTTTCTTCTTTTTTTTTCTATTTCTATTTCTATTGTCAAAATAGGAAAATAAATTGTTTAAATTTCCTAAAATAAAACTTTTTTTTTATGTTTTGTTTTGTTTTAACAAGTATAACACAAATATACTTGCTTTGTTTAACAAGCATGTTGTTAAATAAAACACTCGATTCAAGTACAGTGTTTTATTTTTCTATTGTCAAAATAGAAAAATAAATCGTTTAATTCTACTAAAATAAAACAATATTTTTGTATTTTTAGTTTTGTTTTAACAAGTATAACACAAATATACTTGCTTTATTTAACAAGCATATTGTACAATATACCCTTGATTCAAGTACAGTGTTTTATTTTACTATTTTCAAAATAGGAACATTATTTTTTTATTTTTTTTATTTCTGTTTCATACTTGTTTTGACAAGTATAAAACAAATATACTCGTTTTATTGTTAATAATAAAACAAGTATGTTGTTTTGTTTAACATGTATATTGTTAAATAAAACACTCGATTTAAGTACAGTGTTACAAATAAAATAAAACTATATATCTACAGTATATATATATATATATATATATATATATATATATATATATATTTTTTTTTTTTCCCTTTTTTTTTTCTTTTCTATTTCTATTGTCAAAATAGGAAAATAAATCGTTACATTTCCTAAAATAAAACCTTTTTATTTTTTTTATTTTTTGTTTTGTTTTAACAAGTATAACACAAATATACTTGCTTTGTTTAACAAGCATGTTGTTAAATAAAACACTCGATTCAAGTACAGTGTTTTATTTTTCTATTGTCAAAATAGGAAAATAAATTGTTTAATTCTACTAAAATAAAACCATTTTTTTGTATTTTTGGTTTGTTTTAACAAGTACAAAACAAATATACTTGCTTTTTTTAACAAGCATGTTGTAAAATATACCCTCAATTCAAGTACAGTGTTTTATTTTACTATTTTCAAAATAGGAACATAATTTTTTTTAAATTGTTATTTCTGTTTCATACTTGTTTTGACAAGTATAAAACAAATATACTCGTTTTATTGTTAATAATAAAACGAGTATGTTGTTTTGTTTAACATGTATATTGTTAAATAAAACACTCGATTCAAGTACAGTGTTACAAATAAAATAAAACTATATATCTACAGTATATATATATATATATATATATATATATTTTTTTTTTTTTTTTTCTTTTTTTTTCTATTTCTATTGTCAAAATAGGAAAATAAATTGTTTAATTCTACTAAATTAAAACCATTTTTTTGTATTTTTAGTTTTGTTTTAACAAGTATAACACAAATATACTTGCTTTATTTAACAAGCATATTGTACAATATACCCTTGATTCAAGTACAGTGTTTTATCTTACTATTTTCAAAATAGGAACATAATTTTTTTAAATTTTTATTTCTGTTTCATACTTGTTTTGACAAGTATAAAACAAATATACTCGTTGTATTGTTAATAATAAAACGAGTATGTTGTTTTGTTTTACATGTATATTGTTAAATAAAACATTCGATTCAAGTACAGTGTTAAAAATACAATAAAACTATACATCTACAGTATATATATATATATATTTATATATATATATATATATATATATATATATATATTTTTTTTTTTTCTTTCTTTTTCTATTGTCAAAATAGGAAAATAAATTGTTTAAATTTCCTAAAATAAAACTTTTTTTTTTATGTTTTGTTTTGTTTTAACAAGTATAACACAAATATACTTGCTTTGTTTAACAAGCATGTTGTTAAATAAAACACTCGATTCAAGTACAGTGTTTTATTTTTCTATTGTCAAAATAGGAAAATAAATCATTTAATTCTACTAAAATAAAACAATTTTTTTGTATTTTTGGTTTTGTTTTAACAAGTATAACACAAATATACTTGCTTTATTTAACAAGCATATTGTAAAATATACCCTCGATTCAAGTACAGTGTTTTATTTTTCTATTGTCAAAATAGGAAAATATTTTTTTTAATTTTCCTTAAATAAAACAATTCGTTTTGTATTTCCATTTTTGTTTTAGCAAGTATAACACAAATTTACTTGCATTATTTAACAAGCGTGTTGTTCAATAAAACACTCGATTCAAGTACAGTGTTTTATTTTCCTATTTTCAAAATAAGAAAATAAATCGTTTTATTTTATACTTGTTTTAACAAGTATATTGTTTTATTTAACGAGTATATTGTTAAATAAAACAATATACTTGTTTTTTTTAACGAGTATACTAAATATATTTGTTAAATAAAACCTTTGCCTTGTTTTTTATCAATACTTGGGCGTACTACGCTACTGTACTTTAATTTTGGCCATTTTGGCGGTAATTTTTTGAGGTGGAAAAAGTTGGAAGAGCACTACTTTAGAGTAAAAAAGAGAGTAATTAGGGATTCGGTGAGAAAACTACTCAAGTACGGAGTAACTTCTCATGTAAACGTAGTGTGTGTGTGTGTGTGTGTGTGTGTGTGTGTGTGTGTGTTTACTTTAGTTGGACGGGTCATGTGACATTTTGCAGTGTGGTGAAATTTGACTTTTATGTGCCAAACCTACGCTGAGTGTGCAAAATGGATGTTAAAAATGGTGTGTTTTATGACTTACCCACAGTGCAACCTTTTACTGTGCAACATGTATTATTTATTACTCCTTCTGAGTAGTTTTTATTGCTTTACTTTTGTTAGCGGATGTCAAGTCTGCACCACAACCGCAGAACTGTGGGCTGAAGAAACCATCCTGACCAAAATGATCACAGCTACATTGTAATGTGCCCAAAAAGTATTTCAATAACTACAATAAATAGACACAATGTTAGAAAAGACACAATTTTGTATGTTTTGTGCTTCACTGATGGTGTTTTATTTGTTTGAATGGCTAAACTTTTATATTTTTATGTACTTATTTAAATTAGAAGTGCATAACATATAAAACATATTATTATTTATGTTTTCTGGCAGGCGTCGTGGCTTCCTACTCTGTTTAGCGGTCCTTGAACGCAGCGTGAAAACACCTCACATGCCTCTAAGTACAGAACGATCATTTTTTGTTCTAAGAGAGCAGTTTGTATGTTCAAAGTACACAAATATGTGTTTGTATATGTTGGAAAGGACGTTCATGCCTCTTGTTTTCACGTTAGCATTCAGGCTAACGAGCTATTACCAGTCTGTAACTTTATCAAAGTGCAATTATCAATCAGGGTTTGTCCATAATCGACATTGAAAAGGCTAATACTGGCCGTTAAGGATGCGAAACGTTGTGCATTCACCGATTTGGTCCGATTCCGATTCCTGGGGTGACGATTCGATTCAGAATCGTTTCTCAATTCCACATGATTTTCGACTCAAACTGGTTTTTGAAATGTGTTATTTGCGCTGATAATTCTATTGAAACTTCTTCAAAACTGGTTACATGTTAGAAAAGCTCCTTCTGGCTGCATGGAGGTGGTCTAAAACATGTTTTGAAGAATCGCTCTTTAAAAATGTGTGATTCTTTAAAAAAAAAACATATATATATAATTAAAAAAAAGTTAATAAAGTAAAAAAAAGAAAATTATACATACATATATATATATATATATATATGTATATATATATATATATATATATATATATATATATATATATATATTCAGAATTTTTTGTTGATTCGAATCGATTCTTGCAATTTATTATTTGTACTACTAATTAAAATGAAACTTTGTCAAAACAGGTTTCAGGTTAGAAAATGACCTAAAATGTAAAAAAAAAAACTATATATATATATATATATATATATATATATATATATATATATATATATATATATATATATATATATATATATATATATATTCATATATAGTTTTTGTCAAAACAGGTTTCAGGTTAGAAAATGACCTAAAATGTAAAAAAAAAAAACTATATATAAATATATATATATATATATATATATATATATATATATATATACATATATATATATATATATATATATATATATATATATATATATATATATATAT
>NC_084554.2:52360000-52382500 GCF_033978685.3 Nerophis lumbriciformis
TTTTTCACACTGAATTTTTTTTCACTGAATTCTTCAGCACTGTATTTTTTTTGGAACTGAATTTTTTTTTTGCACTGAATTTTTCAGCAATGATTTTTTTTCAACTGAATTTTTCAGAAATGAATATTTCAGGATTTTTTTTAATGTTTACATTTATTTTTCTTTACACTAAATTTTTCACAACTGAATTTTTCCAGCACTGCATTTTTTTACACTCAATTTTTCAGCACTATTTATATATATATATATATATATATATATATATATATATACACACACAAAGTGCAAAGTATATATACAAAGTACACTATTTTGCCAAAAGTATTTGGCCGCCCATCCAAATGATGAGAATCAGTTGTCCTAATCACTTAGCCCGGCCACAGGTGTATAAAATCAAACACTTAGACATGGAGACTGTTTCTACAAACATTTGTGAAAGAATGGGACACTTTCAGTGATTTCCAGCGTGGAACTGTCATAGGATGCCACCTGTGCAACAAATCCAGTTGTGAAATTTCCTCGCTACTAAATATTTCAAAGTCAACTGTCGGCTTTATTATAAGAAAATGGAAGCGTTTGGGAACAGCAGCAACTCAGCCACAAAGTGGTAGGGGTGTGAAAATTGGTGGAGGAGGAATTATGGTGTGTGGTTGTTTTTCAGGAGTTAGTTCTAGTGAAAGGAACTTTGAATGCTCCAGGATACCAAAACATTTTTAATAATTCCATGCTCCCAACCTTGTGGGAACAATTTGGAGCAGGCCCCCTCCTCTTCCAACATGACTGTGCACCAGTGCACAAAGCAAGGTCCATAAAGACATGGATGACAAAGTCTGGTGTGGATGAACTTGACTGGCCTGCACAGAGTCCTGACCTGAACCCGATAGAACCCCTATGGGATGAATTAAAACGGAGACTGAGAGCCAGGCCTTCTCAAACCAACTTCAGTGTGTGACTTCACCAAAGCGCTTATGGAAGAATGGTCAAAAATTTCTAAAAACACACTCTGCAACCTTGTGGACAGCCTTCCCAGAAGAGTTGAAGCTGTAATAGCTGCAAAAGGTCATTTTGAACCCTATGGGTTAGGAATGGGATGGCACTTCAAGTTCATATGTGAGTCAAGGCAGATGGCTAAATACTTTTGGCAATATAGTATATATATATATATATATAATATATATATATATATATATACATATATATATATATATATATATATATATGTATATATATATATATATATATATATATATATATATATATATATATATATATATATATATATATATATATATATATATATACAATTTGAATGTATTGAGTATGTATTTTTTACACTTAATTTTTCAGCACTATTTTTTTTTTGCACTGAATTTTTTTTTTGCACTGAATTTTTCAGCAGTGATTTTGTTTTTACACTGAATTTTTTAAAACTGAATATTTCAGAAATGATTTTTTTCAGGAATTATCTTTTTTTTTGTTTACATTTATTTTTCTTTACACTGAATTTTTCAACACTGAATTATTTTTTACACTCAATTTTATTTTCACTCAATTTTCAGCACTATTTTTTTTTACACATTTATTTTACGCAGAATTTTTCCATACAACATTTTTTTTTCACACTGAATTTTTTTACACTGAATTCTTCAGCACTGTATTTTTTTTGGAACTGAATTTTTTTTTTGCACTGAATTTTTCAGCAAGGATTTTGTTTCCACTGAATTTTTCAGAAATGCATTTTTCAGGATTTTTTTTTTTGTTTACATTTATTTTTCTTTACACTGAATTTTTCAACACTGAATTTTTCAGCACTGAATTTTTTTTTTTACACTCAATTTTTTTATACTCAATTTTTCAGCACTATTTTTTTTACACATTTATTTTACACAGAATTTTTCAGCACAACATTTTATTTCACACTGAATTTTTTTACACTGAATTCTTCAGCACTGTACTTTTTTTGGAACTGATTTTTTTTTTGCACTGAATTTTTCAGCAATGATTTTTTTTCCACTGAATTTTTTAGAAATGAATATTTCAGGATTTTTTTTTTGTTTACATTTATTTTTCTTTACTCTAAATTTTTCAAAACTGAATTTTTCCAGCACTGCATATTTTTTACACTCAATTTTTCAGCACTATTTTTTTTTTGCACTGAATTTTTTTTTTTGCACTGAATTCCTTTTTTTGCACTGAATCTTTTTTTGCACTGAATTTTTCAGCAGTGATTTTTTTACACTGAATTTAGTGTTTAGCAATGAGTGAACAACAAGTTGATGATGTAGACAAAGTTCCCCCCAGAGATCGGCAGTGACACATAAAATAGTGCGCAGTAAAATGTTTTCTTTCTTCAAGAAGACAATAAAAGTGAGCGTAACACAGCAGCAGCATGAACGAGGTGTTGTACAAGTGGGAGGAGGAGGAGGTAGCACATAAATCTAGGTGGAGGCGGGGGTGAGCGGGAGGGCTCGGGCCCGCCTGGGGAGTTTGGCATGTGCCCTGGCCGGCCCTCCTGCAGACCCAGGTCAGAGTAAATAATGTGCACCGCCTCTAGCAACCCCTTAGCAACCCTCCTTTACTAAGCCTAAAGCAGGCTTGTCCAAGGTGCGGCCCCCGGGGGCCATTTGTGGCCCTCGGCTATTTGATGAAAACATACCGTCACAAACAAACATTACATGTGGGATAAAAGAGCAAAATGTAACAAGAAAATGTTGACTCTAATAACACAAACTGCCATGCAGGCTGTGTTTTTTAATTTAAAACTGGTATTGCTCTAAACATAATAATGAATCAAAATCAATGTTGTTATGAATTATTGACATATTCAACGCTCCGATTACTTTACATATAATATTGCATTTTTAAACCTTTTTGGGGGGAAATATTTGTATATTTTATATATATATATATATATATATATATATATATATATATATATATATATATATACAGTATATATATATATATATATACATAGATTGTTTTTCAAATAGATATATATATATTTGTAAAAAAAATATACAAATATTTCCCCCCAAAAAGGTTTAAAAATGCAATATTATATGTAAAGTAATCGGAGCGTTGAATATGTCAATAATTCATAACAACATTGATTTTATATATATACAGTATATATATATATATATATATATATATATATATATATATATATATATATATATATATACATAGATTGTTTTTCATATAGATATATATATATTTGTAAAAAAAATATACAAATATTTCCCCCCAAAAAGGTTTAAAAATGCAATATTATATGTAAAGTAATCAGAGCGTTGAATTTGTCAATAATTCATAACAACATTGATTTTATATATATATATATATATATACATATATATATATATATATATATATATATATATATATATATATATATATATATATATATATATATATATATATATATATATATATATATATATGGAAAATTTCAAAGACTGGAACACAGAAAAGTAATACATATTATACATTAATATAAATTTATCATTTATTATAAATATATATATATATGTACATATTTTTTTAAATATCTATATTTTTATGAGAAAAAAAAACTGCCATGGAGGCGTTTTTTTTTTAATTTAAAACTGCCATTTCTTTAAACATAATAATGAATCAAAAACAATGTTATTATGAATTATTGATATATTCAAGGATTCGGTTACTTTACATATAATATTGCATTTTGAAATCTTTTTGAGGATAAATACTAAATTTTTCTTTTACAAATATGTATATGAAAAAATATATATACATTAGCATATATATATATATATATATATATATATATATATATATATATATATATATATATATATTTATATACTACAAATAAAGACATACACATATATATATATATATATATATATATATATATATATATATATATAATTTAATCCATCCATCCATCTTCAACCGCTTATCCGGAATCGGGTCGCGGGGACAACAGCTCCAGCAGAGACCCCCAGACTTCCCTCTCCAGAGCAACATTAGCGACTTCCTCCTGGGGAATCCCGAAGCGTTCCCAGGCCAGAGAGGAGATGTAATCCCCCCATCTGGTCCTTGGCCTACCGCGGGGTCCCCTCCCAGTGTGACGTGCAACAAGGACCTCCCTAGGGAGACACTCGTGAGGCATCCGCACGAGATGCCCGAACCACCTAAGCTGGCTCCTTTCTAAGCGAAGGAGCAGCGGCTCTACTCCGAGTCTCTCTCGGGTGACTGAACTTCTTACCCTATCTCTAAGGGAGATGCCAGCCACCCTTCTGAGCAAACTCATTTTGGCCGCTTGTATCCGCGATCTTATTCTTTCGGTCATGACCCACACTTCATGACCATAGGTGAGAGTAGGAATGTAGATAGCTCGGTAGACCGAGAGCTTTGCCTTCTGGCTCAGCTCTCGTTTCGTCACAGCAGTGCGGCAGAGAGACTGCAATACTTCCCCAGCTGCTCCGATTCTCCGGCTGATTTCCTTCACCATCTTTCCCTCACTCGTAAACAAGACCCGGAGATACTTAAACTCCTCCACCTGGGACAGAGTCTCGTCCCCTACCTGGACTGTACAAACCATTGGTTTCCTGCTGAGAACCATGGCCTCAGATTTGGAGATGCTGATCCTCATTCCAGCCGCTGAACACTCGGCTGCGAACCGATCCAGTGAGAGCTGAAGGTCACGACCCGAAGGTGCCATCAGGACCACATCATCTGCAAACAGCAGTGAAGGAACCTTTAGCCCCCCAAGACGTATACCCTCTCGGCCATGGCCACGATTCTGCCTAGAAATCCTGTCCATGAAAATCACAAACAGGATAGGTGACAGAGCGCAGCCCTGGCGGAGACCAACCCCCACTGGAAACGGATCCGACTTACATCCAAGCACCCGGACACAACTCTCGCTTTGGTTGTACAGAGATTGGATGGCCCTCAGCAGGGTTCCCCTCACTCCGTACTCCCTCAGCACCTCCCACAAGATCTCCCGGGGGACCCGGTCATACGCCTTCTCCAAATCCACAAAGCACATGTACATTGGATAGGCATACTCCCAGGCCTTCTCCAGGATTCCCGCAAGAGTAAAGAGCTGGTCAGTTGTTCCACGACCAGGACGGAATCCACATTGCTCCTCTTGAATCTGAGGTTCGACTATCGGCCAAACCTTCCTTTCCAGTACATTGTACGTAAACTTTCCCAGGGAGGCTGAGTAGTGTGATACCCCTGTAATTAGCACACACCCTCTGGTCCCCCTTTTTGAAAAGGGGAACCACCACCCCAGTCTGCCACTCCCTCGGCACTGTCCCAGACTTCCACGCAATGTTGATAAGGCATATCAACCAAGACAGCCCATCAACACCCAGAGCCTTCAGCATTTCTGGACGAATCTCGTCAACCCCCGGAGCTTTGCCACTGTGGAGTTGTCTAACTACCTCAGTGACTTCACTCCGAGAGATCGAAGTCGATCCCCCATCATCCTCAGGCTCTGCTCCTATCAGGGAGGGTGTGTCTGATGTATTTGGGCTCAGGAGTTCCTGAAAGTGCTCTTTCCAAAGCCCTACGACTTCCTCACTTGAAGTCAGCAAAGTCCCATCCTTGCCATACACAGCTTGGATGGTTCCCTGCTTCCCCTTCCTGAGGTGCCGTATGGTCTTCCAGAACAGCTTTGGTGCCGCCCGATAGTCCTTCTCCATGGATTCCCCGAACTGCTCCCACACCCTCTGCTTAGCCTCGTCCACAGCCACGGCCGCTGCCCTTCGGGCCTGTCGGTACCTTGCAACTGCCTCTGGAGTCCCCTGGGATAACATACCCCGGTAGGACTCCTTCTTCAGTTGGACGGCTTCCCTGACCACCACTGTCTACCAGGGTGTTCGAGGGTCACCGCCCCTTGAGGCACCTAAGACCTTCTGGCCACAGCTCGCCGCTGCAACTCTAGCAATAGAGGCTTTGAACATCGCCCATTCCTGTTCAATGTCCCCAACCTCCACAGGGATGGCAGAGAAGTCCCGCCGGAGTAGGGAGTTGAAGTCCTTCCAGACAGAGGACTTCTCCAAACGTTCCCAGTTCACCCGCACTACACGCTTGGGTTTGCCAGGTCTGTCCAACTCACCACCAGATGGTGATCAGTTGACAGTTCAGCCCCTCTCTTCACCCGAATGTCAAAATCATACGGCCTCAGATCAGCTGATACGATTACAAAATCGATCATTGATCTTTGGCCTAGGGTGCTCTGGTACCAGGTACACCTATGAGCATCCCTATGCTTGAACATGGTGTTTGTTATCGCAAGTCCGTGACTAGCACAGATGTCCAATAACAATCCACCATTCAGGTTCAGATCAGGGAGACTGTTCCTCCCAGTCACGCCAGTCCAAGTATCACTGTCATTGCCCACGTGCGCGTTGAAGTCCCCCAGCAAGACTATGGAATCCCCTGCCGGCGCCCTATACAGGACCCCATGCAAGGTATCCAAGAAGGCCGAATACTCTGAACTCTTGTTTGGTGCGTACGCACAAACAACAGTCAGAGTTTTCCCCCCTCCAACCCTAAGGCTAAAGGAGGCGACCCTCTTGTCCACTGGGGTGAACTCCAACGTACAGGCACTCATCCGGGGACTCGTGAGTATCCCTACACCCGCCAGTGCCCATCCCTTGTCCAGCAGTGTGGTTTCAGAGCCCTTGCTATGCGTAGAGGTAAGCCCCACCAGATCCAACCGGTAGCGCTCCACCTCTCGCACCAGCTCAGGCTCCTTCCCCACCAGCGTAGAGACGTTCCACGTCCCGAAAGTCAGCCTCTGCTGCCCCGAATTGGTCCGTCTGGAGCCTCCACTTTCACTGCCATCCACTTGGCAGCGCACTCGACCCCACTGGTTCCGACCGCGGGTGGTGGGCCCACGTGGCGGAGAAGATGGTGTGTCCACGTAGCTTCTTCGGGCTGTGCCTCGCTGATGAGCCCTACCTCCGGGCCTAGCTCCGGAGGAGGGCCCCGGGCTTTCTCCGGGCCTGGTAACGCATCCTCTTCTAGTTTGGTTCATGGGGGGTATTGTAACCCTGATGTGGGGGGGCATTCGGGTGCTACACCTTACCCAAGAATGACCCGGAACTATGTAAGGCAGGGGCGTTCAACTCCCTGAGGCTTAATACAAGCCCACATACACAGATTTAAGTGTTGAAAAAAATGTATATATGACTTTTTTTAAACATGTTTTATGACTGAGACCCTTTTGGATCCCTAAGCATGTTAGTATGATTTAAAAACAATAATAATAAATCAATGTTGTTATGAATTATTGACCTATTTAAGGCTACAATTACGTCACATTAAAATATTGCAATAAATGTTTATTTTGTGTTTGCCATAAAAAACATGATTTACTTTGACGAAAAGGGAATATAACATAAAAAAAATAAATAAATAAATAAAAAAAAAATAAAAAAATTTAAAAAAAATTTTTTATATATATATATATATATATATATATATATATATATATATATATTAGAGATGCGCGGATAGGCAATTATTTCATCCGCAACCGCATCAGAAAGTCGTCAACCATCCGCAATCCACCCGATCTAACATTTGATCAGAACTGCATCCGCCCGCCATCCGCCCGCACCCGCCAGTTGTTATATATCTAATATAGACGATGCAAGGCATTAGTGAGGTTATAAAGCTTTTGCCTGTTAAAGAAAGGAGACTGATCCAACGCAGCACAGACATTCGCGTGCCACGCTGTCACGACCCAGACGCACACCAGTGCGCAATCATATGGGAGCCGCGCTGAGCGCACCTCCAAGCGCGTCTCGCTGCCGGCGACGGCCGGGTATATGGGCCCGACGCTCCAGCGCCATCCATTTTCAGGGCTAGTTGATTCGGCAGGTGGGTTGTTACACACTCCTTAGCGGGTTCCAACTTCCATGGCCACCGTCCTGCTGTCTATATCAACCAGGGTGAGCCCCACCCCTTTCGTGAGCGCACTGCGCGCGGAGTGACCCCTGTTACGCGCCCCCGGCCACGGGGGTGGCGGGCAGGTAAGCTGCTTACCTGCTGCGCGTGACGCCAGCCGCGGCGAAGGCGGACGAGGCGGGGTGTCGGTGCGGTGGGCGCGGTGGTGACCCTGGACGTGCGTCGGGCCCTTCTCGCGGATCGCCTCAGCTACGGCTCCCGGTGGGGCCCTCTCGGGGGAAGGGGCCTCGGTCCCGGACCCCGGCGAGGCGTCGGGGGCCTTCTCCGCTCCGTAAAAGTGTCCATCTCTTTTCTTTTTTTTTCTTCTGTTGTGGCATATGCAGCAGGTGCCTGCTCGTTTTTCGTATGTGGGTAACAACATTTAACTATGTATATATTGTAATGTTCCCAGGAACGTAGGCTCATAGACTTATTTGTTTGTCTCGTATTTATTGTAATAAGATGCAATGTAACCACACAACAGCTCCAATGTGCGTCTCCCCTCTTTCCCGGCAAAACTCGAACTAACACTTCCTGTCAACAACGTCACTTCCCTAACTTGCCCGGAAGTCCCACCCCCCAGCCAAAGCCATTGGCTAACACCCCGTAGCTAGCCGCTACATCATATTTCCGAATTGGTTTAACTGCCACTCGCCTGAATCTATTTAAAATCTAATTTTTTTTTATTTCAATCGCCCGACCCGACCCGACCCGACCCGCTGATAAAATCTAATGTTTTTAAATTTCATCCGCCCGATTCGCGGATAATCCGCGGACTCCGCGGTTGTGCCCACAAACCGCGCATCTCTAATATATATATATATATATATATATATATATATATATATATATATATTATTTTATTTTATTTTATTTTATTTTTTGATTTTTTTTTTTATGTTATATTCCCTTTTCGTCAAAGTAAATCATGTTTTTTATGGCAAACACACAAAATAAACATTTATTGGAATATTTTAATGTGACGTATATGGAGCTTTAAAAAGGTCAATAATTCAAAACAACATTGATTTATTTGTATTGTTTATATATATATATATATATATATATATATATATATATATATATATATATATATATATATATATATATATATATTGACAGATATATCTGAAAATGATGAAACGATTTAAGTGTTGAAAAAATTGATATCTGACTTTTTTTAAACATCTTTATGACTGAGACCCTTTTGGATCCCTAAGCATTTCAGTATGATTTAAAAACAATAATAATAAATCAATGTTGTTAAATATTGACCTATTTAAGGCTATACTTACGTCACATTAAAATATTGCAATAAATGTTTATTTTGTGTGTTTGCCATAAAAAACATGATTTACTTTGACGAAAAAATAAACATAAAAAACATAAAAAACATAAAAAATAAATTATATATATATATATTTTTTTTTTAATATATATTTTTATATTTATAAATGTTAAATCGACAGATATATCTGAAATTGATGGAGAGATTTAAGGTTTAAATTTTTTTATATATGACTTTTTTTAAACATGTTTTATGACTGTGACCCTTTTGGATCCCTAAGCATTTTAGTATGATTCAAAAACAATAAAAATAAATCAATGTTGTTATGAATCATTGACCTTTTTAAGGCTACAATTACGTCACATTAAAATATTCCAATAAATGTTTATTTTGTGTGTTTGCCATTAAAAACGAAAGGGAATATAACAGAATATATAATAATGATAATAATAATTAAAAAAATAATAATAATTTTTAAATTTAAAAAATATTTAAAAAAAAAAATATATATATATATATATATATATATATATATATATGTATATATATATAAATATATAATAAATATATTTATTAAAAAGATATCTTTAATAAATATATTTTTTTTTAAAATCATTAATAATAATAATAATAATAATAATAATAATAATAATAATGATAATAAAAAAAAATTAAAATTAAAAAATTTAAAAAATATTTAAAAAAAAAAATATATATATATATATATATATATATATATATATATATATATATATATATATGTATATATGACTTTTTTTTAAATATTTAAAAAATATTAAAAAATAATAATAATAAATATATATATATATATATATATATATATATATATATATATACTGTATATTTAAAAAAAAAAATATATATATATATATATATATATATATATATTTAAAAAAAATATATATATATATATATATATATCAGAATCAGAATCAGCTTTATTGTCATTACGCAAGGTAACGAGATTGAGGCCATTCCATACAGTGCGATGTGTGCATGCTAGAAAAACAATGTGCAAATATATAAAAATATAAAAAATGTAGAAGTGCAATGAATATGGTGTGAAATGAATATATACATGAAAAAAAACAAAAAAAAAACAGGGTGGTTGGTGGAATGGGTTATTGCACCGAAGAGAAGGCAGTTATGAGGGACAATGGGGCAGTCCGTTCAGGATGGTTATGGCCCTGGGGAAGAAGCTGTTCTTTAGCCTGTATATATATATATATATATATATATATATATATATATATATATATATATATATATATATATATATATATATATATATATATATATATATATATATATATATATATATATATATATATATATATATATTTTATTTATTTATTTTTTTTTTTTTTTTATATATTTTTTTTTTTAAATTTTAATTTTTTTATTATTATTATTATTATTATTATTATTATTATTATTTTTTTTTATTTTTTTTTTTAATATATTTATTAAATATATCTTTTTAAAAAAATTTATGACTGAGACCCTTCTGGTCCCCAGGATCAAAGCTGAGGGGAAATTGACATATTCTATTGGTTTTGAAAAATTCAAATATCTAAAAAAGGCCCTCAGTGGAAAAAGTTTCCCGCGCTTAAGTAACAGGAGGACTTTTAAGGTCACGCCCACTTGCTAACAAAATACTTTGTCAAATCCCGTGTGCAGCTGCTCAAGTCATCGGCACAAAGCGTGCGCCACTTCTAGGACGTGATGCAAACTTAGCACGCCGCCAACTGCTCTACACCTCGTAAAAACAATAGGAGCCGCTGAGCCGCCAGGATTAGCACTTTTAGAACAGCACTTTTGTAGAGCAGGGCGGCCCCCTACATTTCCCCCCTTAAATAAAATACATTGTGTACATTAAAGGTGCTAAAACCAACACAATATAGGTCAATAAATATTTGCTAAACTATCTGAACACAACATAAATATCTTAGCTTTGTGCTAACGCTAACAAAGTATGTCATTCCGTCCTAAATTGAGCATTTTTTAGCATAAAATGGCTAAATGAAGTAAAAATATCAATACAAAACATCTGTTTAGTATCGTGGCCCCTGATTGGCTCAGACTCAGGCGACAATAGCATGTTAACTTTTTCAGCCAATTTTGTTACTTGACAGTTGTTAGCTGTTAGCATGCTAGCCTTAGCCTGCTAGACTTTTTAGCCAATTTTGCAGCCGAACACCTCAGAGTCATATGACGTGGTACTTGACAAATGCTAACTGTTAGCATGCTAACTTTTTTTTTCCAAGCAACGTTACAGCCAAACATCTCATAGTCAAATATCTTGGTACTTGCACATGCTAACTGCTAGCATGCTAACATTAGCATTCTAGCATACTGAAATTAGCGTGCTAACCTTATTGGCCAATTTTGCAGCCGAACACCTCAGAGTCACATGATGTGGTACTTGACCAATTTTAACTGTTAGCATGCTAACATTGCCACTCCAGTACGCTAACTTTTTCAGCCTACTTAACAGCTCAGATTCATATAACTTGGTACTTGAGAAATGCTAGCTGTTAGCATGCTAACTTTTTTTAAGCAACTTTACAGCCAAACATCTCATAGTCTTATAACTTGGTACTTGACACATGCTTACAGTTAACATGCTAACATTAGCGTTCTAGCATACTAAAATTAGCGTGCTAGCCTTATTAGCCAATTTTGCAGCCGAACACCTCAGAGTCATATGACGTGGTAGTTGACAAATGCTAACTGTTAGCATGCTAACTTTTTTTTCCCCAAGCAACGTTACAGCCAAACATCTCATAGTCAAATATCTTGGTACTTGCACATGCTAACCGTTAGCATGCTAACATTAGCATTCTAGCATTAGAATTCTAGCATACTAAAATTAGCGTGCTAACCTTATTGGCCAATTTTGCAGCCGAACACCTCAGAGTCACATGACGTGGTACTTGACCAATTTTAACTGTTAGCATGCTAACATTACCACTCCAGTACGCTAACTATTTCAGCCTACTTTACAGCTCAGATTCATATAACTTGGTACTTGAGAAATGCTAATTGTCAGCATGCTAACTTTTTTTAAGCAACTTTACAGCCAAACATCTCATAGTCTTATAACTTGGTACTTGACACATGCTTACCGTTAACATGCTATCATTAGCATTCTAGCATACTAAAATTAGCGTGCTAGCCTTATTAGCCAATTTTGCAGCCGAACACCTCAGAGTCATATGACGTGGTACTTGACAAATGCTAACTGTTAGCATGCTAACTTTTTTTTTCCAAGCAACGTTACAGCCAAACATCTCGTAGTCAAATATCTTGGTACTTGCACATGCTAACCGCTAGCATGCTAACATTAGCATTCTAGCATACTAAAATTAGCATGCTAACCTTATGAGCCAATTTGGCAGCTGAACACCTCATTCTAACATGAGCTTTTTTTAAAATTTTTAGCTAATTTTACACGCACATGCTTCATTGTCATATGAGTTGGGACTTGATGCATTTTTGCTGTTAACATGCTAACGTTAGCATGTTAGCATGCTAACATGAGCTTTTTTTATTTTTAGCTAATTTTACATGCACACGCTTCATAGTCATATGAGTTGGGACTTGATGCATTTTTGCTGATAGCATGCTAGCGTTAACATGTTAGCATGCTAACATGAGTTTATTTTTATTTTTAGCTAATTTTACATGCACACGTTTCATAGTCATATGAGTTGGGACTTGATGCATTTTTGCTGATAGCCTGCTAACGTTAGCATGTTAGCATACTAACTTGAGCTTTTTTTTATTTTTAGCTAATTTTACATGCACACGCTTCATAGTCATATGAGTTGGGACTTGATGCATTTTTGCTGATAGCATGCTAATGTTAACATGTTAGCATGCTAACATGAGTTTTTTTTTATTTTTAGCTAATTTTACATGCACACGTTTCATAGTCATATGAGTTGGGACTTGATGCATTTTTGCTGACAGCATACTAACGTTAGCATGTTAGCATACTAACATGAGCCTTTTTTTTTTTTTTAGCTAATTTTCCATGCACACGCTTCATAGTCATATGAGTTGGGACTTGATGCATTTTTGCTGATAGCTTGCTAATGTTAGCATGTTAGCATGCTAACATGAGTTTTTTTTAAAATGTTTAGCTAATTTTACATGCACACGTTTCATAGTCATATGAGTTGGGACTTGATGCATTTTTGCTGATAGCATTCAAACGTTAGCATGTTAGCATACTAACATGAGCTTTTTTTTTTTTTTAGTTAATTTTCAATGTACACGCTTCATAGTCATATGAGTTTGGACTTGATTCATTTTTGCTGATAGCATAGTAACGTTAGCATTTTAGCTAACATGAGCTTTTTTTCTGATTAGCTAATTTTACATGCACACGCTTCATAGTCATATGAGTTGGGAATTGATGCATTTTTGCTGATAGCATGCTAAAGTTAGCATGTTGGCATGCTAACATGAATTTTTTTATTTTTAGGTAATATTCCATGCACACGCTTCATAGTCACATGAGTTGGGACTTGATGCATTTTTGCTAATAGCATGCTAACGTTAGCATGTTAGCATGCAAACATGAGCTTTTTTTAATTTTTAGCTAATTTTCCATGCACACGCTTCATAGTCATAGGAGTTGGGACTTGATGCATTTTTGCTGATAGCATGCTAATGTTAGCATGTTAGCATGCTAACATGAACTTGTTTTTCATTTTTAGCTAATTTTACATGCACATGCTTCATAGTCATATCAGTTGAGACTTGACATATTTTCTTGCTGATAGCATGCTATTGTTAGCATGTTAACATGCTAACATAAGCTTTTTTACAATTTTTAGCAAATTTTACATGCACACGCTTCATAGTTATATGAGTTGGGACTTGATGCGTTTTTGCTGATAGCATGCTAAAGTTAGCATGTTAGCGTGCTAACATGATTTTTTTTTATTTTTAGCTAATATTCCATGCACACGCTTCATAGTCACATGAGTTGGGACTTGATGCATTTTTGCTAATAGCATGCTAATGTTAGCATGTTAGCATGCTTACATGAGCTTCTTTTTCATTTTTAGCTAATTTTACAAGCACACGCTTCATAGTCATAGGAGTTGGGACTTGATGCATTTTTGCTGATAGCATGCTAACGTTAGCATGTTAGCATGCTAACATGGGTTTTTTTTAATTTTTAGCTCATTTTCCATGCACACGCTTCATAGTCATATGAGTTGGGACTTGATGCGTTTTTGCTGATAGCATGCTAAAGTTAGCATGTTAACATGCTAACATGAGTTTTTTTATTTTTAGCTAATATTCCATGCACACGCTTCATAGTCACATGAGTTGGGACTTGATGCATTTTTGCTGATAGCATGCTAACGTTAACATGTTAGCATGCTAACATGAGTTTTTTTTTAATTGTTAGCTAATTTTACATGCACACGTTTCATAGTCATATGAGTTGGGACTAGATGCATTTTTGCTGATAGCCTGCTAACGTTAGCATGTTAGCATGCTAACATGAGTTTGTTTTTATTTTTAGCTAATTTTACATGCACACGTTTCATAGTCATATGAGTTGGGACTTGATGCATTTTTGCTGATAGCTTGCTAATGTTAGCATGTGAGCATGCTAACATGAGTTTTTTTTTGTTTTTTTTTTATTTTCAATGCGCACGCTTCATAGCCATATGAGTTGGGACTTGATGCATTTGTTTGCTGATAGCATGCTAACTTTAACATGTTAGCATGCTAACTTGAGTTTTTTTTTTTTTTTTAGCTAATTATCCACGCACACGCTTCATAGCCATATGAGTTTGGACTTGATGCATTTTTGCTGATAGCATGCTAACGTTAACATGAGCTTTTTTTCATTTTTAGCTAATTTTCAATGCCCACACTTCATAGTCATATCAGTTGAGACTTGACACATTTTTTTGCTGATAGCATGCTAACGTTAGCATGTTAGCATGATTACATGAGTTTTTTTCATTTTTAGCTAATTTTCCATGCACACGCTTCATAGTCATATGAGTTTGGACTTGATGCAATTTTGCTGATAGCATGCTAATGTTAGCATGTTAGCATGTCTACATGAGATTTTTTTCATTTGTAGCTAATTTTCTATGCACACGCTTCATAATCATATGAGTTGGGACTTGATGCATTTTTGCTGATAGCATGCTAACGTTAGCATGTTAGCATGCTAACATGAGATTTTTTTTCATTTGTAGCTAATTTTCCATGCACACACTTCATAGTCATATGAGTTGGGACTTGATGCATATTTGCTGATAGCATGCTAACGTTAGCATGTTAGCAAGCTAACATGATTTTTTTTTTTTTTTTGCTAATTTTACAAGCACACGCTTCATAGTCATATGACTTCGGACTTGATGCATTTTTTTTGCTGATAGCATGCTAACGTTAGCATGTTAGCATGCTAACATGATTTTTTTTTTTTTAGCTAATTTTATATGCACATGCTTCATAGTCATATCAGTTGAGACTAGAAGCATTTTTTTTTTACTGATAGCATGCTAATGTTAGCATTCACACGCAATTTCTCCTAAAATTGCATCCTGTAGTTTTTGTGTGTTTTGTTCTTTTCCGTGATGTTTTTATTTTGTATTTAGAATGCGTCGCGTTCCAGTAAGACAAAAAAACATGCGGCTGGTGGGGCGGGGCCGCACTGTTGTGGAGGTGAACGTGTCCAAAGTCTGCACGCATTAATGTCCAGCAGACCTTCCTCCCGCTGGAGGAATTCCCAAGCCTCTCCGCAGGCAGCCAGCCAGCCAGGACCAGCAGAACATGTGTTTTCCTGCCCAGGCCGGGTCAACGCAAGGTCGGCGCCCGCTAGCGGGACTAGCCGGAGCGAGCTAACGCTAACTTGATGGACGGAGGGATGAAAGGAGAGGAAGTGGGAGAGCAAACGTCCAATCAGGAGCCTCCGACTCAGAGCTGTGCACGTGTTCACGCTGGGAAGGTCTGCGAACTTTGACCGCACACAACTTATGAATTTTCTTCTAAGGCCCCGAGGAACTGATGGGAAACATTTTTTGAAGACAGGAAGTTCATCTTTCAAAGCAAAGTGTGGATTTCAAAAACACTTCGTGTTTGTTTTGCTTCCTGCAGGAGGAGGACAGGCGGACCGCTGAGCCGTCCCTCAAAACTCCCAGTCTCCTCGAACGCATCGCTAGGCAACGATATGTGTGTCCTTATTGCGAAAACTTTCTTAGGGATCCATTTTTCAGCACTGATTTTTGTATTTACACTGATTTTTAATTCAACTTGTTAAAAAAAAAAGACAAATCGTGAAACAATTAACATTTCACCTTTTTATTGCGCAGAATACTTCACATCAAATTTTCCACTTTGAAAATGTTCCTATGGTTAAAAAAAACTGCTATACTGTACTCATGAGACAACATATGACAACCTGACAGTGGAATTTTTTTTACACTGAATCTTTCATCACTGAATTTTTCAGCACTTAATTTTTTTTTCACACTGAATTTCTTTATACTGAATTTTACAGCACTAAATTTGATTTAAAGTGACATTTTTTTACACATAATTTATTTTACACTGAATTTTTCAGCATTGATTTTTTTTTTTTGCACAGAATTTTACAGCACTAAATTTGATTGAAAGTGACATTTTTTACACATAATTTATTTTACATTGAATTTTTCAGCATTGATTTTTTTTTTGTTGCACCGAATGTTTCAGTGCTGAATTTGTTTACACTGAATTTTTCAGCATTGAAATAGTTTTTTTTTTTTTTTACAGTGATTGTTTTTGCACTGAATTATTTTACACTGAATTTTTCAGCACTTATTTTTTTTTACACTGAAGTAATCAGCACTTACATTTTTTTCGACTGAGTTTTTCAGCACTGATTTTTTTTTGCACATAATTTTCAGCACTGAATTTTTTTTTACACTGAACTTTTCAGTAATACGGTTTTTTTTTTACACTGAATTTTTTAGCAGAGATTTTTTTACACTGAATTTTTCAGAAATTAGTTTTTCAGTTTTGCATTTATTTTTCTTTACGCTGAATTTTTCAACACTGTATTTTTCCCTCGCTCTGTATATTTTTTGCACTGAATTTTTCAGCAGTGATTTTTTTTTTACACTGATTTTTTTTACATTGAATTTTTCAGAAATTAATTTTTCAGGAATTATAATTTTTTTGTTTACACTTATTTTCTTTACACTGAATTTTTCAACACTGATTTTTTGTTTACACTGAATTTTTCAGCACTGAATTTTTTTTACACATATTTATTTTACACTGAATTTTTCAGCCCAAAATATTTTTTTCACAATTAATTTTTCAGCACTGAATATTCTTTTCAAACTCTATTTTTTACACTCAATTTTTCAACCCTATTTGTTTTTAGCACTGACATTTTTTAACACATATTTATTTTACACTGAATTTTTCAGCCCCAATTTTTTTTTCACACTGAATTTTTTTACACTGAATTCTTCAGCACTGATTTTTGTTTTATTTACACTGATACATATTGTGAAACAATTCACATTTATTAACACATACTAAAGTTCCAGTTATGGCGAAATTGGTACCGGAAAGTTTTTCAATGCAGTTTTCAAACAGCGGTGATGTAAATAGTGGTTAAGAACTCACCCAGTCCAATTAAACGCGGACCCACTCGCTGCGTTTATTTCCCTCCCAATCCGGACACGAGTCGTTGTGAATACATTTCGGCGTTCTAAACGAAGAAGGCGGCGAGGCTCCGAGGGCCCATCAAATGAATAAACAACTAAATCATATACTGTGTCACTTATTGTTGTGAGTGGGGCCCTTTTGGGTCCCTTAAAACTTTAGTGTGATTTTTTTTTTTTTAAACTGTCATTGCTCAAAAAATAATAATGAATTAAAATCAATGTTATAGATTATTGATCTTTTTGAGGCTCCAATTACTTCACATCAAATATTCCACTTTGAAAATGTCCCTATGGTTAAGAAACACTGCTGTAACGTACTCATAAGACAAGATATGACAACTGGACAGGGGAATTTCTGTTTTGCACTGAATTTTTTTTTTTTGCACTGAATTTTTTTTTTGCACTGAATTTTTCAGGAATGATTTTTTTTTGTTTACATTTATTTTTCTTTAAGCTTAATTTTTCAACGCTGAATTTTTCCAGGACTGATTTTTTTGTTACACTCAATTTTTCAGCACTATTTTTTTTTATGGCACTGAATTTTTTATATACACTGAATTTATTTTTTGCACTGACTTTTTCAGCAGTGAATTTTTTTACACAGAAATGTTTTACATTGAATTTTTCAGAAATTAATTTTTCAGGAATAATTTTTTTTTGTTTACATTTATTTTTCTTTTCTTTACACTGAATTTTTCAGCACTGAATTTTCTTTTTACACTCAATTGTTCAGCACTATTTTGTTTTGCACTGAATTTATTTTTTTTACACTGAATTTCTTTACATTGAATTTTTTTACTCTGAATTTTTCAGGAATGATTCATTTTTTTGTTTACATTTATTTTTCTTTACACTGAATTTTTCAACACTGAATTTTTCCAGCACTGAATTTATTTTTACACTCAATTTGTCAGCACTATTTTTTTTTGCACTGAATTTATTTTTTGCACTAAAATTTTCAGCAGTGATTTTGTTTTTACACTTAATATTTCAGAAATGAATTTTTCTGAAATTATTATTTTTTTGTTTACATTTATTTTTCTTTACACGGAATTTTTCAACACTGACTTTTTTCAGTACTGATTTTTTTTTTTACACTAAATATTTTTACAGTCATTTGTTTTGCACTGAATTTTTTTTACACTCAATTTTCAGCGCATAATATTTTTTACACATTTATTTTACACATAATTTTTCAGAACATTTTTTTTTCACACTGAATTTTTTTTCCCTGAATTCTTCAGCACTGAATTTTTTTTTGCACTGAATTTTTTTTTGAACTGAATTTTTTTTTTTGCACTGAATTTTTCAGCAGGGATTTCTTTTACACTGAATTTTTCATAAATAAATTTTTCAGGAATTTTTTTTTTTTGTTTACATTTATTTTTCTTTACACTGAATTTTTCAACTCTGAATTTTTCCAGCACCGAATTTTTTTTACACTCAATTTTTCAGCACTATTATTTTTTTTTTGCACTAAATATTTTTTACACTGAATTCTTTGGCACTGAATTTTGTTTTTGCACTGAATTTTTTTTTTGCACTGAATTTTTCAACAGGGATTTTTTTTTTGCAGATTTTTTCAGAAATGAATTTTTCACGAATGATTTTTTTTGTTTATATTTCTTTTTCTTTACACTGAATCTTTTAACTCTGAATTTTTCCAGCAATTAATTTTTTTTTCACTAAATTTTTCAGCACAATTTTTTTTTTTGCACCAATGTTTTTTTGCACTGTATTTTTTTTTTTTGCACTAACTTTTTCAGCAGTACATTTTTTTACACTGATTTTTTTTACACTGAATTTTTCAGAAATACATTTTTCAGGAATTATTTTTTTTTGTTTACGTTTATCTTTCTTTACACTGAATTTTTTTAACTCTGAATTTTTCCAGCAATGAATTTTTTTTTCACTAAATTTTTCAGAACTATTTTTTTTTTTTGCACTGAATGTTTTTTTGCACTGAATTTTTTTTTACACTCAATTTTTCAGCAAAACATTTTTTTTCACACTGAATTTTTTTACACTCAATTCTTCATTCAGCTTGTTTAAAAAAATAATTTAAAAAAACATATCATGAAACAAGTAACATTTATTAACACTAACTTAAGTGGCAGTTATGGCAAAATTAGTACCAGAAAGTTTTTCAATGCAGTTTTCAAACAGTGGTGATGTAAATAGTGGTTAAGAACTCACCCAGTCCAATTAAACGCGGACCCACTCGCTGCGTTTATTTCCCTCCCGGTCCGGACCCGAGTCATTGTAAATACATTTCGGCGTTCTAAGCGAAGAAGGCGGCGAGGCTCCGAGGGCCCATCAAATGAATAAACAACAACAACAATAACACTTAGCTACAACCTGTGCTTAGTGTTCATCAGGTGTGGCGGCGGCGGCACTGAATTTTTCAGCAGTGATTTTTTTACACTGAATTTCTTTACATTGAATTTTTTTACTCTGAATTTTTCAGGAATGATTCATTTTTTTGTTTACATTTATTTTTCTTTACACTGAATTTTTCAACACTGAATTTTTCGAGCACTGAATTTATTTTTACACTTAATTTCTCAGCACTATTTTTTTTTTGCACTGATTTTTTTTTTGCACTGAATTTTTCAGCAGTGATTTTGTTTTAACACTGAATTTTTTACACTCATTTTTTTTGCACTGAATTTTTTTTTACACTCAATTTTCAGCGCTTAATTTTTTTTTACATATTTATTTTACCCAGAATTTCTCAGCACATTTTTTTTCACACTGAATTTTTTCCCCTGAATTCTTCAGCACTGAATTTTTTTTTGCACTGAATTCTTTTTGCACCGAATTTTTCAGCAAGGATTTGTTTTACACTGAATTTTTCAGAAATTAATTTTTCAGGAAATATTTTTTTTTTATTTACATTAATTTTCTTTACACTGAATTTTTCAACTCTGAATTTTTCCAGCACCGACTTTTTCAGCAGTGAATTTTTTTACACATAATTTTTTTACACAGATTTTTTCAGAAATGAATTTTTCACGAATGATTTTTTTTTGTTTATATTTATTTTTCTTTACACTGAATTTTTTTAACTCTGAATTTTTCCAGCAATTAATTTTTTTTCCACTAAATTTTTCAGCACAATTTTTTTTTTTGCACCGATGTTTTTTTGCACTGTATTTTTTTTTTTTGCACTAACTTTTTCAGCAGTAAATTTTTTTACACTGATTTTTTTTACACTGAATTTTTCAGAAATACATTTTTCAGGAATAATTTTTTTTTGTTTACGTTTATTTTTCTTTACACTGAATTTTTTTAACTCTGAATTTTTCCAGCAATGAATTTTTTTTTCACTAAATTTTTCAGAACTATTTTTTTTTTTTGCACTGAATGTTTTTTTGCACTGAAATTTTTTTACACTCAATTTTTCAGCAAAACAGTTTCTTTCACACTGAATTTTTTTTACACTAAATTTTTCATTCAGCTTGTTTAAAAAAATAATTAAAAAAATACATATCGTGAAACAAGTAACGTTTATTAACACACACTAAAGTGGCAGTTATGGCGAAATTGGTACCGAAAAGTTTTTCAATGCAGTTTTCAAACAGCGGTGATGTAAATAGTGGTTAAGAACTCACCCAGTCCAATTAAACGCGGACCCACTCGCTGCGTTTATTTCCCTCCCGGTCCGGACCCGAGTCATTGTAAATACATTTCGGCGTTCTAAGCGAAGAAGGCGGCGAGGCTCCGAGGGCCCATCAAATGAATAAACAACAACAACAATAACACTTAGCTACAACCTGTGCTTAGTGTTCATCAGGTGTGGCGGCGGCGGCGCCGGCCACGACACCTACGGGGGGGCCTCCACTCGGCCCCGTCGCCAGCATGTGGTCGGCGAGGAGGTGTCGGTCCCTCGCTCCGTGCACCAGCACTCTGCCGCCATTTGTTCCCGTTAGCTACACGCGGAAAGTGTGCTTTTCTTAATGTGCTACCAAAAAAACCTCCTTTTGCTCCCCGAGAGGCGGGAAATCCACTCGGCAAATGTGTGGCGCTGAGTCCGGATGAATTTGGGGACATTTTGTGGGTTAATGGGAGGAGCGGCGAGCAGCGAGCTAAAGTGTGCCTGAGGGGTACTCAGCGGATCTGCGCTCACACTGAGAAAAGTGTATTTATCAACTTAATAGCGGGTGTCTGATTGAACGCGACTATGATTACTCTCAGTTCTTTTGCCTCCTGCTCCTCGCCTTCGTCCTCATCACACTCCCACGCGCACAAACGTGCCTTCATTTGCGCTAAAATGCTCAAAAACATAAATACAAAAAAAATCAGCTGAATGCTGAGGAGAGTCACGGACACGTTAGTTGAGTTTTCTTGCTCGCATTAGCGCCACCTAGAGGACAAACTTAGCCACATGTAGCTTATCAAAAAATAACTATTACCACCCCACTTTAAAGACAGCATAAATCCGTCAGGTGTGCCACTCCAATTTTCTTCTCACATTTTCCAAAGCAGATAGAATCATCTTGAAGACTTCTTTGTCTTTCTCAATCTCTCTCT